>NW_026622764.1:4581623-4883701 GCF_023065955.2 Ursus arctos
CTGAGCATCCACACTCCATGTGCTGTCCTACGCTGGACGCTGTGGGTAAGACCTGAACCAGAGCTTACCTTCTAGGATAATGTCCTGTTATTTCTGAAAGGTGAAGGGCTGGACAGATATAGGAAAGGTATTATTGGCTTGAAAGTATAATAGCTATGTTAGTAAATCTTATGTTTTAGCAAGTTATTTGGGAAGGTCTTGTGACTCTGGACATATTGGAGAAAAGACTGGATGACGTATTTAATGATGACTCACAGCTGGCTGGCAGACGCGAGTGTGTTCATTGATAAATGCATGGCCAGGGAGACCGGAGTCTTATGAATGAGAGGTAGGAGAGCGTATGTTGTCTGAACGTCAACTCTGCTGGGCTCTGTGTTTGGGCCTTCACAGGCTTGATTTTCATTCTTTCACAAACTTAGGAGGTCAACATTTTCGATGTAGTTTTACACTGAAAGCAGAAGTGGGGTATTTTTTTCCTTTTATTATAAAAATCAATTATAACTTTTGAAAATTTAGGCTTAGAAAAGGGTAGGAAAAAACCCAAGATATTTCCCAGCACACAATAATGCGCACCATTAACATTTTGGTGCATGTCCTTCTAAGCATATGACCGGCTCCCGGACAGGAACTATTATCCTACTAAGTTCTGTTCTTTGATCGTTGAAGAGTTTCTGCACATTTTTCATGGAATTATTGGTCATTGGTTTGACATTTGTGGATTTTTCTTTGTAAATCTAAGACCATCTGAAGATAATTAGCTGGTTTGCATAAAGGTGAATTCATGATATAGAAGGATGGATGGACTGAGACAGGCATTGAAAGAATGCACATAGGATTCTGCAACGCACCTAGAGAGAGCGTGGTCTAATGACCTCTCAAACAACACAGAATGGCAAGGTTAGAGTCACCATTGCAAGCACCTGGTGTGGGCCGAGAACAATGCTGGGCACTTCATAGACGGTAGCTCATTTAACACATGTGGCAGCCCCACAGGAAAGATACCATCACCCCTATTTTACATGAGAAAATAGTCCAAGAGATGTCTTTGTTAGAGACCTCCCTCAAGTCCCTCACCTCATGTTCACACACAGTACCTGGAGAATGACAGAATAAATGAGACTCTGATCCTTCCTGTGTTCTTGGGAACATGTGTGCATGTGTGAGTGTATGTGTCAGAGAATATTTTTGAAGAGTATGACTGTTTTTCCAGTCACTATGACCATTCTCTTTAGGTGTGTTTCAGATTTTTTTTATATTTATTTTTTAAAATTTACATTCAATCGATTAACATATAGCATATTATTAGTTTCAAAGGTAAAATGAAATCTTGCCATTTGCAACGGCATGGATGGAACTGGAGGGTATTATGCAAAGTGAAATAAATCAATCGGAGAAAGACAGTTATCATATGATTTCACTCATATGTGGGATTTAAGAAACAAATCAGATTTTTTAAAATTGAGGTATTGTTGACACACAATGTTACGTTAGTTTCAGGTGTACAACTTAGTGATTCAACAAGTCTGTATGTTATGCGGTCCTCAGTACAAGTGTAGCTACCCCCAGTCACCATACAGTGCTATTACAATACCATTGACTGTATTCCCTGTGCTGCATCCTTTATCCCCATAACTTATTCCATGACTGGAAGCCTGTATCTGCCACTCCCCTTCATCCATTTTGCCCATCCCCCGACCCTGTCTGGCAAATACCAGTTTGTTCTCTGTATTTATGGGTCTGTTTCTGCTTTGTTTGTTTCTTGTTTTGTGTTTTTAGATTCCACTTATAAGAAACCTTTTGGTATTTGTCTTTCTCTGACTGACTTATTTCACTTAGCATAATACCCTCTAGGTCCATCCATGTTGTCACAAATGGCAAGATCTCATTCTTTTTATGGCCGAGTAATATTCTCATATATATATATATATATGTGTGTGTATATATATATATATATAATGTTGAGATATATATGATATATATATATATATATATGATATATATATCATCTTCTTTATCCATTCATCTGTTGATGGACACTTAAGTTGTTTCCAAATCTTGGCTATTGTAAAGAATGCTACAATAAATATAGGGTTACATGTATCTTTTTGCATTAGTGTTTTCATGATATTTGATAAAAACTCTTTTCTATTTTTAATTTTTTGAGGAATCTCCATACTGTTTTCCACAATGGCTGTACCTGTTTGCATTCCCACCAACAGGGCATGAGGGTTCCCCTTTCTCCACATCCCTGCCAACACTTGTTGTCTTCTTGATCCTAGCCATTCTGATTGGGGTGAGGTGATCTGTCATTGTGATTCTGATTTGTATTTCCCTGATGAGCAGTGATGTTGACCATTTTTTCATGTACCTGCTGGCCATCTGTATGTCTTCTTTTAAAAATGTCTATTCAGGTCCTCTACCCATTTTAATTGGATTATTTGTGCTTTTTGGTGTTGAGTTGTAGAAATGCTTTATACATTTTGGATATTAACCCCTTATTAGATGCATCACTTGCAGATATCTTCTCCCATTCTTCAGTAGGTTGCCTTTTCGTTTCACTGATGGTTTCCTTTGCTGTGCAAAAGCTTTTTATTTTGGTGTAGTCCCAACAGGTTATCTTTGCTTTTGTTTCCTTTGCCTGAGAAGATGTGTTTAGAAAAATGTTTCTATGGCCAATGCCAAAGAGATTGTTGTCTGTATTTTTTTCTAGTGTTTCAGAATTTTATTTAAATTCACCTTGCTAATGCCTGTCTCAGTCCATCCTTCTATATAATGGATTCACTTGTATGCAAATGAGCTAATTAACTTCAGATGGTCTCAGATTTACCAAACTTTATGAGCAATTTTCATAAGTGAGTCTAAACTGGAGGCATAAACTTATCACTGTGCACCAACATCTGGTGAAGTTCAAAGGATTAATTTCCTCAAAGAGGATTTAACAGCAGCTATTTTGCGTTTTCCGTGAATCATTAAAAATCAGAGGGTGAGACCAAATAATTCCAAACATCATTTAAATCGAGTCAAGCTTTCATCACTGAGAATTTGTAGCATCATTATCTGCACAATTTCCCGACCTGGAGAGAATAATAAAACTGGTGCTGCCAGCAAGTGGGAGGGTGGATGTGGAAATGGGACTTCTGAATGGTCCTCGTGTTTGTTCTGACTTGCATTATATCCCAAAGCACTTTCACTTTTCCTCGCTAGCTTCTCTCCAAAAAAAAAGAAAGAAAAAAAGAACCAACTTTTGCTTTCTTAGTGCTTGGTTCCTATACCCAGCTCAGGAACATGAACAGAAAACACGGTCGAAATGAGGGAGACAAATATGCTGCTATGTGGCTCCTCTCTGAAAAACGCGGTTGTGTTGGTAAACCTTTGTGATGAGCTCACATAAGCTCTGCTTGTAAACCTGCTGCAAATAACAGATGTTCAATTGTTCATGCAGCAGTTCTGTGTTCCTTCAGGGAATTCGATTCTTCTAGCAGGCCCCAGCCACTCATTTCTGTCGTGTAGCATTGGTTCGCTCCATGAATGCCCTGGGTTTGCATCATGTGTTCCTGTTTATATGGAATCAAATTGGAACTTGGGTAAATAGGTACAAAGCAGTTTTAAAGTAACGTTCAAATTGGAAATTTGAATATTGACTATTTGCTTTTCAGGATTGATTGTTCATTATTTTAGCTGTGGCCATTGTGTTATAGTTATTTTTTAAAAATCCTTGTCTTTTAGAGTTACACACAGAGGTATTTAGGGATGAAATGATATGATGTTTGGAGGACAGAATTGCCCATGGCTTAATGGGTTTTGGGACTGGGTGACTGGGACATGAGGGTTAGTTATACTATATTGTTTACTTTTGTATGTAGTCAAAATTCTTCATAATAAAAACAACAAAAAAAGTAAAAAAAAAAAAGTAACGTTCAAAGTTCGACATTTTGTAATTTTCAAGCATTTTTCTGTGATATACCCTTTTCTGCACAACCTTTAAAACAGTGACCGTTATTACTGGTTATTACTCAAGGAAGTAATAAGTAAATGCAAATAAAAATGCAAAGATCAGGCATAAGAAAAAGTGTCACTAGCATGTCTCATTTACAGGTATCTCCCGAATACTAGAATTATTAGATCACTCCCCTTTTTCCTGGATCTCAGGCCAAGGACGGTGCTAATATACAGAGAGGTGTTTATAGATTGTATAAATGAATATGCAATTGCAAACATAAGAAAAAATACAAAGTTAACATCTATGCCACATAATTAAATTTTCCAGTAAGTTTCTGTAGAGTATAAACATGAAAAGGAAAGTATAAAAGTAAGGGTTTTAGAGCATGGTTTAGTGACTTCTGAGTTTGAAGCTATTAGAGTTGGGTTTTTGTTTTTGTTTTTAAATTTGTTATCTGAAAGTGAAAACTCAGGAGATCATTCCAACATTTAGTGCACTGTTTAAGGGCTGTGTGTCTTCCAAGAAGATCGCAGCATCTTCCAGACCCAATCTCATTAACTTTCATACCATTCCTCTGAGGCAGATGATGAGCCATGGCTAAATTATAAATGAAAAGCTGTTAGATTTATGACAGAGTATTTCATGCATGGAGTCTCAGAGGGCAGAGAGGCCTGGACTCTCCGTAAGCATGACTTAGAAATCACAGGGCCAACTTGCTCCCGATTCTGGTGCCCTCAGTTCTGTAAGTGCTGGGGTGGGATGGGACGAGAGGACCCATGGCCGGTGTTTACTCAGGACCCCTACCTCATGACTACTGCAACTCCCCTCTGCATGTAGAGACAAACCAACAAATGCAGACGGAGTTATGAGGGTATTCAGTACACAGACCCGACCAGCTTCGGATGGGGGCTGCTCTAGGGAGGCTGGGGCCCCAGCCCAGCAGCCCCACCTCCTGGGGCAGTACCACCTGCCACCCCCACCCAGCATCATGGCAGCCCTGGAACTGCCTGTGGCTGGGCCTCACTGAGGTACAAGAGGGAGAAAAGGCTCAGGGACTTTCCAGATCCTAGAAAGGACATGACTAAGTAGGTTGACCGTGTATTTTTAGAAGTTTACAGATGTTAATTAAATTGGATATATGGATATATGACATAAAAATACATATGTAATAAAAATGGCTCATCCTGCCGTCACAAAAAATAAGAAAATGTTTTCCATTATATAGAGAGGAGATTTTTCAAAAATTCAAAGTCTATGGTTTTGTAATGGTTTGATGAGACGACTCTTATGACATGAAGTAATTATAGTGCCCCACCTTTTCTGTGAACAACTTCTTTCTGACATCTGTAGAAGTTACACAAATTAATTTTATTTCTGATGGATAGACACTTGGCTTTTTTCTAAAAGGAAAATTGTAAGAATGGAATTTTTAACAGTTGACTTTGAAAACTAAAGTTTGCTTGAAAACATATTGAACAAAGAATATTAATATTTTGCTTTCCTTTATGCTGTTTCTCTACCTTCAGATAGGCTTTAAGAATCTTAGCAATCTTCTGGCTTAAAGCTTTTCATGATTAATAAGGAAACTGAGGCCCAAATATTCAAGTGACATAAATGATGAAATGGAAAATAGATTTTTCATTTTAATAGCCAATAACCATCATTGATATTGGAGATTCTTTTCCCTTTGACTCACATTTAAAATTGGAGAGGAAAAATCTTTCAATAATATGAAGTAAATCTTTTTTCTTTTTAATTTTATTTATTTGAGAGAGAGAGTGAGCATGAGCATGAGCAGGGGACAGGGGCAGTAGGAGAAGGAGAAGCAGACTCCCTGCTGAGTAGGGAGCCCAACGTGCGGCTCCATCCCAAGATCCTGAGATCATGACCTGAGCTGAAGGCAGACACTTAACGGACTGACCCACCCAGGTGCCCCTTAAGTAAAACTTCAATGGGAGGGGTGATGATAGGATCTATTCTGTGGCGTGATTTTATGAATTAAAGAAGACTGACACAGTTTATCCATATTTAATTTTTAGCGTGCAGGGGCAGGTTCCCATAAAACTTATTTTGACTCTCAAATTAAAAATATCCTTTATGGTGGGGCACCTGGGCAGCTCAGTTGGTTAAGCATCCGACTCTTGATTTCAGTTCAAGTCGTGATCTCAGGGTCGTGGGATTGAGCCCTTCATTGAGCTCTGTGAGTAGTGTATCTGCTTGACATTCTCTCCCTCCCTCTGTCCCTCCCCTGCCCCACTCACGTGTGTGCACATTCTCTCTGAATAAATAAATAAGGAATCTTAAAAAAAAGATCCTTTATGGTATTGTTGAGTGATTAATATCAATGAAGGAAGAATTGAGATCAAGATGATACTATAGAAATCTGAAAAAAATTCTTAAGTACAATTGCTTATCTATTTGAAATGGTTTAATCATTTCTCTTATTCTGTTGGCTCTTTGTGTATTTTTCTTTGTTCTCAATATTTAAAAAAAACATTTAAGACAATTCACAAAATACAAGAAACATGAAAAGATGAGGTAAATAGGAGCAAGTATAAAAAATTATGTAGGAGAACGAATACTTCCACCGGAAAGACATTCAACTGTAGGTTACACTTAGAACTTTGAACTGGGGCAGGGAGGGGAAAGTGCACTTTCTGGAGAGTTAGCACACCACGAATGACGTTATACTTACTAGAAATGAACCACAAATTCATCTTTAAGCTTTACTGCAACCAAAGCTGATACCAAAACCTGTCAGTTATCATATTTACAGAGTCCATATGGGAAAAAACAAAACTCTTGCTCAAGAAAAAGGGCTGTCATGATACTAACAATATATGTCTTCAGTTGTGTGTGTTTAGCAATCCTTCACAGTCTTGGAGTAAACACAATGATAAATCTCATCAGTTGCTTGTTATGATAATTGTTATTTTATATTGTATGTAAAACATTAGTGCTATGTATCAGAAGGGGTGCCGGAGTATAGATATGTCTTCTACACCAAATAATGAGAATCCTAGAGCTAGTCAAATTTACAAATATGAAGAAGTTCAGAGCTAAATTTATTATCTCATACAAGAACCATAGTATGTCAGGTTCTAAGCACCCAGTTGTCTCCTGGGGGTTTTGTTGTCTCTTTTCACTTTCTGTTTCACTCACCTGCTGTTCCACTTTTTCCGGAGTTGTCTGTGTGGTCAGCTGGTTAAAACAAAGTACTAATGTCCCCGAAGGAAGACAATATCACCTGGGCAGATAGACCTCAAATTCAGGATGCTCTTGGGGAGTTATAACAGTGCCCACAGAAAAACATGGTAGGGTCAAATTAAATAAGGATGAATTCAGAATATGACTCCAGATTAAAGGAATACTCTGAAAAAAAATAAAGAACAGAGGGGTACCTCTACTCTGTCAGATGCATCCAGGGGAACTATTTTCTTGTGTTTGTATTTCTAGCCAAAGTATAGAAAACCAGTCATGGATTGGACATGATTGAAGTAGAAGGGAAGTCTGTTCATGGAAAAGCAATAGAAAAGAGGTTTATAACTTGGGTTGAGGTGTGTTGGGAAATGCAGATCAGATACGTTTGGAGGTCGTCTTAATGATGTTGGCTTTTCCTGTGAATGAAATAAGAAAAAATGGAAGGTTTTGTTTTGAAGCGGGACATGATCCAACTTATGTTGGCTATGGTGCTGAAAGTAGACCTAAGGGAGGGTGGCAAGCGTGCAAGTGGACATCAGTTTGGGGTTTAACATGGTCACTCGAGTGAGCCGTGAGAGGTGCTTGAACACAATGGAGAAGGGGGTGAGAAGTGGTTGGGTTGTGAGTATAATTGGAAGGCAGAACTGACAGAGTAAATGTGAGTGAGAAGAAGAATAGAAGTCTCATGAAAACTGGAAGAATGGAATCCCCACTAACTGCAGTGGAGAAGACTTTGTGGGTCAGGACTCCGTCTCAAGACACGCTTTCCTGAGATGTCTGTTAGACAGTAGGTAGTGCACATAAGGGCTTAGTCTTCAGTAAAGATTTTTGAGCTAGAGATGTACTTTTAGGAGTTCTCAGTGTATAGAGGACATTTAAAGCCATCGCATTAGATGGGATCACAAAAGAATAAATGTAGAGATAAAAGAGGTCCAAGCAGAGAGCTATTAGCCGCTACAACACTAAGAAGTTTAAGAGTTGAGGAGATCTCTTCAATAAGTGGTGTTGGGAAGACTGGACATGCAAAAGAATGAAACTGGACTACTTTTCTTACACCATACACAAAAATTAACTCAAAATGGATTAAAGACTTGAATGTAAGATCTGAAATCATAGAAGTCCTAGAAGAAAACATAGGTAGTAAGCTCCTTGGTGTTGGTCTTGGCAATAGTTTATTTGTTTATTTATATATGTATGTATGTATGTATGTATGTATTTAGGTTTGACACCAAAAACAAAGTCAACAATAGCAAAAATAAACAAGTGGGACTACATCAAACTAAAACACATCTGCACACCAAAGGAAACCATCAATAAAATGAAAAAGCAACCTACTGAAAGAGAGGAAATATTTGCAAATCATATATCTGATGAAGAGTTAATGTCCATAGTTTATAAAGAAATCAAAACTCAATAGCAAAAAATAAACAATTAAATTAAAACAGTGGGCAGCAGATATTTTCCCAAAGAACAGATACAGATCGCAATAGGTACATGAAAAGATGCTCAACGTCATTAATCATCAAGGAAATCAAATAAAAACCCACAGTGAGATATCACCTCACACCTGTTAGAATGGCTGTTATTTAAAAGATAAGTGTTGGCAAGAATGTGGAGAAAAGGAAATTTTGTACACTGTTGGTGGGAATATAATTGGCGCAGCCACTATGAAAAACAGTATGAGGGTTCCTCAGAATATTAAAAATAGAACTACCATATGATTCAGAAATTCTACACCTGCATATTTATCTAAAGAATGCAAAAACACTGACTTGAAAAGATATATGCACTCCTATGTTCATTGCAACATTACTTACAGTAACCAAGACTGGAAACAACCTCATCCATTGAGAGATGAGCACATAAAGAAAATGTGGTGTGTGTGTGTGTGTGTGTGTGTGTGTGTGTGTGTGTCTGTGTACACACACACACACACACACACACTAGAATATTATTCAGCCATAAAGAAGAATGAAATCTTGACATTTGGGACAACAAGGATGATTTTTGATGTTGTTAAGTGAAATAGAGAAAGATAAATACTGGGATATCTCATGTATATGTGGAACCTTAAAAAACAACACAAAAAGAAAAAAACAAGCTTAAAGATATAGATAACGGATTAGTGGTTACCAGACGCAGGGAGTATATGTGGGAAAAATGGGGGAGGGGAGTCAAAAGGTACAAATGTCCAGTTATAAAATAAATAAACCATGGGGATGTGAGGTCGAGCATGATAACTGTAGTTAATAATAGTACCATATTTTATATTGAAAGTTGCTACGAGAGTAAATCTTAGAAGTTCTCATCATAAGAAAAAAATTCTGTAACTACATATGGTGGTGGGTGTTAGGTAGACTTGTGGTGATCAGTATATACAAATATCAAATCACTATATTGTACAACTGGAAGTAATCTAATGAGAAAAACAAGAGTTGCAGAGAAAACATAAATGGAGAACGAGCAGTAGAACTGGACAGTGTGGTGTCTGGGAGGCCAAGTGTGGGAGGTGGTTACAGGAAGGAGGGATCCACTGTGCTGATGCTGCCGAATGCACCATGCGGTCACCCATCATTACCATGGGGCCAAGGAGGCTACTGGTGACTTTGTCAAGAGGAGTCTTTATAGAAGGAGGAGGGCAAAAAGCTGACTGGAATGTCTCATGGGAGGTGAAATTATGACGGTGATGATGAAACCTTTTAGATTTTCTGTAATAAAATATTGTATTGCTTTCTAAATGCCCAAAACACATTTTAATGTATTTCCTGAACTAATGATGCTGAGAACTTAACATGTGTGGCTATAGTTAAACTGTGGCATGAAGTATAAGTTCTACATTTTAAAAAAGGACTAATATCTTGGCAGTATTCATTGGAGTTTTCTGCTTGGAAGATCATTAAAAATGAACTAGGTTCCCAATTACTGAAGATAACCTTAATTGTGTGTCTTCCCTGCAGTAGCGGGACTCACTACACATCTTCTGGAGGTCTCTCTTGGCTGTAGGATAAAACAATTTTATTTCATCAACTTTCTATATAGGGCTATTACCTTTGGACACAGAGCAGAAAATTTGTTCCCCAAGGAACTGATGAATGAATTTATGATGATGCTAATTTATGTGAAGAATCACAAGAATTTGTCACCTGTAAACACAGTAGAACATTCTACTTCGAGTATGAAATATCACAGTGCATTTTAGTGTAAAGACTTATTACTCTGCAACTCTGAGACGGTACCTATGTGACTGACACCAGCGTAATTTCTCTTTTAGTTAAAAAGAATCATCCAAACTGAGTATTTAGTGTCATAGTAAGTGGGAGGGGAATATCTATTTTGTTAATTTAGATTAATTTATTTAAACTTGCATAATACACATATCAAAGTGAGTAATGTACAAATACCAAAAACTTTAAAAATTAAATTAGAATTTAAATTAATTTAAAATAACTAAGTTCATTTTAATTTCCAAAATCTGTAAAAGATACTTATCCTGGAAAAACATAGACTTATTTTAGTTGGGCTAAATCTGTTTTCAATTTTATACATGTTCACTGAGCCCCTGAAAACTGAGAGTATATTTTTACAACTAACAAGAGTATTGCTTAACATTTAATTAGAATATGTTCATGAATGCAGATTCTCTTTTCTTTGATTTCTTAAAAATAATAGCTTACATAATAACATCTTACATAAAAACTCCCTGTTGATTTACTAATTTCAATTTTTAGAATCTTTGAAATTATAAAACATCATGAAAAGGTGAATTATGTGACATTAATTCTGTTTTCAGATTATTTTTAATGGACATGGTACTTGAGAACTACATGAAACCCACTTGTAGGAAATGATATTATGATGGCGGAAAACAATCCCAATTATAAGAAAGATTATTCCTGTATTTCTTCTTTTTCTTTTTAAAAGATTTTATTTATTTTATTTGACAGAGAGAGAGAGTGAGAGAGAGAGCATACAACCAGGGGGAGGAGCAAGCAGAGGGAGAAGCAGACTCCCTGCTTAGCAGAGAGCCAGATGTGGGGCTTGATCCCAGGACCCTGGGATCTTGACCTAAGCCAAAGGCAGATGCTTCAACGACTGAGCCACCCAGGCGCCCCTTGTATTTTTTCAATGGTAGTTTTTTTCCCTGATTGCTATCAGAGTCAGTTTTCCCTAAGGAAATACTATTAATGCTCTCAATAATTTTTAAAGTCTACTAAATAAAATGTTGAGGGTTAGTAGATATACTTTATTTGCTGCTCTGTCCTATCACAGAGACATATCCTGAAAATAATAAGTTTCATTGGTAACTTGTTGACTCTAGTGCCCTGGATGCCATGTGGATGTTGTCTGGTATACTCGTGGGTACCTCCAACATGCTCTTTGCTGGCCCTGACCAGGCTATGATGACCAGGCCATGGGACATAGAGTGAGAGAAGAGAGGTAGCCATTGTGGGAGGGAAGAGAAACAAAAGTCAGAAGACTTCCACGCCCAAAAATATCAGAAGAAGGACTTTAATTTGAATGGAATGATAGAAGCTTTTGTTCCATGACTCCACCACCATCCCTTTTACACCTAATGGGGATTCTTGAATTTAATCCTTCCTAGAGAAAAAGTGAATGTGAACAGTTCCTTCCTGCAATTTTTCCAAAGATTGTAGCCATAAGAGTAATCCACAGAATCATATAATTATAGGTTGGGTCAGAGAGTTGAGAGAATTTAAGAAGCTACATAGATTTCTTGCTTGTCTTTTCTTCATTGTCTTTTTTTCTTTCCTTCTGGATAAGGCTGTAACAGGTTTAAATATCAGGCTTAAAATATGTATAAGATTAGTGTTGTGGAATATATTTACTCCTTGACATTTCTTATTAGCTAGCATAATTACCTCAATGTGAATTGGGCTGGGTAACCCATGATTTTCCCAGCAATGATGGATGACAGGATGTTATCTCAAACTGTGAGATGGGAGGTAATTCAGTTTTCACAGAACATTTATGTAATGCTAATTGAATTAATCCTTGGGCTATGTGGCATTTCTTGTTTAAGGTATTACACGCCTAGTGGTTTTATTTAGAAGGAAGCTTTACTATCATTCATTTCATATTTAGTTCTGTGTAGTCCTAGTTCAAATGGCCACTTGCAAAAGACATAGCTATTGTTCGGTTGTTGGGCATCTTTGGGTCAGTATTCTTTACATCCTTAAATATGTCATGAACAGTAGACGCAAAAGTAAAAACAAGCTAATCAAACTGCTTTCTTAAGCTAGGGAAAAGCATATACTTTACAGATTAAATTAAAAGTGTTTGATGGAGCTTGATTGAATATACTTGCTAGCAGCCACTGCTGATAATGGAATGGATTCTGCTATAGGCTGATAAGCTTTGGTCGGGGGGAGGGGGTGAGTGTGGAGTGGGACTGGAAATGGATGAGGAATCCTGGAATCAAATTTACACAGAGCTGCTCAGTAAATATCTTCTGATGATGAATGGAAACTTTTTTGAAAAGTTCCTAGACTTAAGAAGCTCAGAGTGCTGAACAAGTTTTGTTTGAGATGTGCTTGCTTCATTTTCCCTTCTGACAAAATAGAGTTAGTTCTGTAGGTCTTCAGTAAAGATGCCAACCACATGCTCTAGAGGAGAGGAGGGAGACAAGGTCTCAGGAATGAGCACAGTGTTGACAGTTTGAGGGGTAAGGACAGCCTTTTTTAGACATTCATTCATTTGACTTTTTTCTTTTAATGTCAACAACGGGGAAGACACTCCACTGGGTACCAAGGATACAAAGATAAAAGACACTCTGCACTGATAAGGCACCAGCAATCTAATGAAGGGAAAAGATAAATACAGTAGATTATGTATAAATTATAGGCTACGAGTATAAATGGGATGGTATATAGCACAAAGAAATGACTCTTGATTCACCCTGGGAGGTGTGGTTGGCTTCCCAGTGGGAAGAGACACTTCAGTGAATTCTTAAAATGATAACTAGGAATTAAGGAGGGTAAGTGTGTGTGTGCATGTGCATGCATGTGTCTGGTGAGCTGTGGCTAGTTGAGGGTATTTCAAACAGAATATTTAACATGAAAGAACATAACAACATGGAAAAATAATGGCGCATACGGGTAATGACAACGTGTTCAGCTTGTATAGACTTGGAGCATTATGGAGCACATGGACAAGATTAGCTGGAGATGTAGTCCAGTTTTAGATTGTTATGGGCCTCCTTGTATTTCATGAAGAAGTAATGGGGACCTATTGAATAAAAAATTTTGTGTGGGTAATGACAAACCCATTTTTGCTATAGAAGTATTCTAGTGATAGTAAGGGAGAAGGATCAGAATTGAGGAGTGAATCATGACAGGGGGATTGTTTTAGTAATACCGGTAGGAAATGATAAATGTGGACAAGGGTAATGCAGCTTCCATGAGGCTGAAGGAATAGTACAGTCAAAGTAAAGGATCTGAGTTTAGAACAATATAAGGCTGTGGGCAGAGTGAGAATTTGGAGTTTGATTTTTCAGAAATAGAACAATTTCGAATGCTGACAAGAAATGGAGTTTGAAAATATGCTAGATTTTTCAAAAGTCATAATGATTGAGGTAAAGGGGTCAGTCCATTTTGTAATTAAGGTATAAATTCAATATTCAACATGAAATGTAGTATAAGGAACAAAGTTTTGATAAATGATACAAACAGACCTGAAAATTGTAGATACTAGTAAGGAGGTGATAGAAGGCCATACAGATTAAAAAGCAGACCAAAAAGAGGAAGAGTAGGAAAAGAGATCAAGAATCACGGTTGATGGACAGATAAGACCCTTGTGTAAGCTAATGAAAGTTGCTAGAGAGAGAAGAAATAATTGGCAGGAGGCAAAGTTAAAAAATAGACGAGAATTGTGCTGAATCAGAAAAGCTCACCAATCCTCATATTCAGGAAGCTCACCAAATTTTAACAAAGATAAATAAAAAGAGTTACACCTAGTGACAAACTGCAAAACAAAGAGAATGGTGGTAAGAGTGACCTATAAGGGAACCAATGTCAGACTAGCAATTGGCATCTTAAAACATCAGTGGAAACCAGGAGACAAAGTGCTCAGGAAAAATCACTCAGATCTTAAAAGTCTGTACAGACTCAAATTCTGTCTCAGGAAGGAGAGTGGGGTATAGGTTCTTGTTTAAAAGCAGACACTCGGAGTATTTGGTCATAGTCCCTGGGCAGCAATGAAGGAAAAGTAATAACTACACAGCCTTGGCACATGTACCCACAGCATTAAAATCATAGCCAATAAAATGGAGCCTTCTCTCCACAACTGTCTTGGCAAACTTTCTCTTCTCACTGAGGTAATTGATCAGTCCCCTTTCCTCCCAAATACACACACACACACACACACACACACATCCACACAGCACATATTCTCACACAAAATACCAGCCCCCTCCCCCCCCCAACAAAAAAAGTCAACCCAAGTACCTTCTTAAGAGCTGCTATTTATGGTGGTGGTTATGTCAGTAGGGGAAGGAGTAGTTGGTTTTTGGGAGAGAGGGGAATATTTGTAATACTTGTAGAATTTCACAATGTGTATTCACATAAAAGAATTGGATACATTTGTCTGGGGATCAGGGCAAAGTCTGAAACCAAAGATGTAAATTTACGAAGAAATTTTTCTTATTTTATGATATATAAGCACAAGAAAAATTAATATGGTGCATCAACAGAATCACATGTATGATTAACCAACTAAAAATCAGCACTAATTGTGTTTTTATTGAGAGGAAGTAGTGGACTGAGTTTGTAGGCAACTATTTGGCATTTTCTAAGTTCACTTGTAATATTAAACAATAAAAGTATAGGTTGAAATTTAAGGATAAAAAAGGCATATGTTTTGAGATTTATAAAGGCACAAAGTGTTGGTGATTTATTGTTTCCTTTCTTCTTTTACTCCTCCTTATCCTTCTTCTTTTCTTTAGTCTTTGGAAATATGGCATAGAAATCAAAGCAAAATGCCAGTTGATTTTCAACTACCTGCTATTCCATTAGTAATAAGTTTTGCTCCCTCACCCTGAGAAATTTCATTGGTACCCCTTTCCAAAGTTAAGTTTCCCACCTCGTTAATTTCTAAACTGTATTTTAATTACTGAGTAGTTGTGTGATTTTGGCCACATGCCAGGCACCCTACTGGAGTCTGTGATGGACAGAGTCCCGAGCAAGCAATTCTACTTCATTTTGAAGAATTAACATAAATAGAAAATATTATTGTATTCAATTTACACTGCTTTATAAATAAACCATACCATTTCTGTAAAATTGGGAATTTGGTGGGAAAAATACATCCTAACACATTAGTGAAATGGTCTGGTTGCTCTATATTTTATCAACATGATGCACAGAGTGAACTATCAACGAAAAGAACCACCTAAAGAGCTGCTCTTTGGGGGGAGAGAATACTTTGGCTATAGAAATTTCATGAAAGGAGTTGATAAATATTTATTGTGTTTATAATATGTGGAACACAAAAATATTTCACTAAATCAGAATGTTAGGGTTACATAAACAGAAAATCTGAGAGGTTATTCAACTTCTGAGTTGTGTATATAGGCAGCATGTAGACACAGCCATTTAATAACACCCAACAAGATAGCGTCTTCCACCTCATAGGGGTTTGCCAAACACAGAAATAAATAACCCCTGCATCTGGAGTTTGAGCCCATTCTAAGAAAAGTGCTGCATAACCTTCAAGTACCATGGTTGTTCTGTGCAAGTTCTACAAGACATCTAGAGATAAAGAGAAAAGAGGGGTGTGATTCTGTCTTCAAACTAATGTTTTATGTTTAGTTTAATATTTTACTTTGAGGTCAGGAGCAATAAGAATGCTGTTTTCTGAATTGCAAATAAAGAGAGAGACTTTTGAGGACCTTGCTTATATATTCTTCCATTCTTACCTTTGTTACATAGAAATTTTTCTCCTTCATTTGGGATCCCAAAGTACATCCTCCTTGTCTGAAGGACATACTAACTGCTCAGAACACAGAACCTGGTCACTATCAAGGGATGATTTTCATTCCCTCTGCACACTTCTAAATGCAGTATGTGCAGAGTCTGGGTCAAGGCACACAATGCTCATACAGTGTGACCTATGGAACCCCTGACAGGTGGAATTACCTTATTTTCCCTGCTGTCCTGCATTGAGACTGCCCTCCCCACCTGCCACAGACAGGTGAATAACTCGGCAGCCAGTCACAACACTCCATGACCTGAGGCGGAAAGATGCTCTTCCTTTCAGGTCTTCCTCACTTTTAGATGCAATAGCAGGGAGGAAGTGGGCTCACTGTGTTTAAATGGGCATTTATATTTTCACTTGCTTGATTTTTAAATTTTTATTTATAATTTTCCACCTTTATTGTGCGCACACATGTGTGCGTATGTGTGAAGGTCGAGTAGTTGAAGGCAAGTAAGCTTGACCGTGAAAATATTGTTTCCAGTGGAGCAGTTGTGGTGTTCTCTGGAAACCTCAGCTATGGAGGCCATCCCTCAGAATCTTGTTCTTTGTGTATTGAGGGTAGAAGTAGAAGGAACAGGGGTGCCTGGGTGGCTCAGTTGTTAAGTGTCTGCCTTCGGCTCAGGTCATGATCCCAGTGTTCTGGGATCAAGCTCAGCATCAGGCTCCCTGCTCAGTGGGAAGCCTGCTTCTCCCTCTTCCACTCCTCCTGCCTGTGTTCCCTCTCTCGCTGCCTCTCTCTCTCTGTCAAATAAATAAATAAATAAAATCTTAGAAAAAGAAAAAAGAAGTAGAAGGAACATATTCTATTTAAGGGTAACTTACCTATACAAAAAGCTCAAGATGCATTTTACTGAAGGTAAAAATGGAGCTAACGACTTAGTTGACAGATTCCAACGTTTCTACACTTCAATTTGTAATTTAAAAAAAAAGAAGAAGAAGAGACTTCCAAGGAAGATGAAGGAGTAGGAGGAGCCTACACTCACCTTGTCCCACAGGTACAACTAGATGACAGCCACATCAGTGTAAATAACCCAGAAAATGACCTGAAGACTGGCAGAACAGACTCTCCACAGCCAAAGATAGAGAAGAGGTCACACTGAGGGTAAGAAGGGTAGATATGCTGTCAGGAGCTAAATGGACTGCAGAATCCTCAGTGGGAGGGAGGGATTTTGTGGCAAAGAGAGGAGAGAGACAGACTCAAACACCAGGGAGCTTGCATGGGAAAGACGAATACCCCTAACATTTGGCTTTGAAAATAGAGGGACTGAATTTCATGAGTTCTTACAACCAGTGGGGTTTAAAACCTGGAACTTGGGCACCTGGGTAGCTCAGTCAGTTGTGTGTCTGCCTTTGGCTCAGGTCATGATCCCAGGGTCCTGGAATAGAGTCCCGCATCAGGCTCCCTGCTCAGTGGGGAATCTGCTTCTCCCTCCACCCCTCCCACCTGCTTGTGATCTCTCTCTCTCTCAAATAAATAAATAAAATATTTTTAAAAAATTAAAAAAAATAAAACCTGGAACTTTAAAAATTAGCAGGCTCCTAGGAGAGTCAGGAGGGCAAGAGAAAACTGAGTCCCTGACCTTTAAGAGACAAATAGCTCTGGAGAGATATAGCATAGAAGCAGCAATTTGAAAATGCCTGGGGTATACAAGAGGGAGATTTGTTTACTAATCTCAGGGTATGTGCTGGAGGGGCAGGGATCCTTGGGAGACTTCTCCAGGATCAAAGGAGATGCTAGGCACCATTTCCTTCTCCCACCTCTCAGCAGAAACACAGAGACACCTTCAGGAAGCAGCACTGTGCCAACACTCACTACTTAACTTGCTAACAGTCCACTCCACCCAAGTGTTCTCCTGAGGAAAGTACCCCTCCAGTCAGGCCTCCCATCCGGGTCTCCACCCACAGCAGACATGGGCAGAACTTGCTAACACCTTGTGCCTCACCTCCATCTCCCTTCTTAAGATCTACCCCTCAGCCTACCTTAGTCTGGCAGCTGAAGTTCCCCTCTCTCCAGTGCAGACCTTGCTGGCACCATGTGCTCCACCTCTGTGTTTTCCTGCAGTTTCCTGCAGTGTACTGCACCTCTAGCAAACACCTGGTCTGAGTCAGCTTAAGCCCAAGGCAGCCCTAGGCTGGCCCATTAACAACACAGGGACCAAACAATGCCCACAACAGGCAAAGAGAGCCATTGCAGACAACTGGACTGAGGCAAAAGTGGCTCAGCCACAACAGTGAGACACACGCAACACACATAGGAGACACCACTGAAGAACCAGGTTCTGATGAACAAGAGACATTGCACTGCAGGGCACTAAAGGACCTCTTCTTCACAAGCCCTCTATTTCAGGAGCAGGAGATATAGCTGACTTTCCTAACACATAGAAACAGACACAGAGAGTTACACAAAATGAGGAGACAGAGGAATATGTTCCAAATGAAAGTACAGGACAAACTCACAGCAAGAGACCTAAACAAAACAGAGATAAGTAATACACCTGATAGAGAATTTGAGGTAATGGTCATAAGGATACTCCCAGGACTTGAGAGGAGGGTGGAGGACCTCAGTGAGATCCTTAACAAAGAAATAGAAAACATTAAAAAAATAATCAGAGATAAAGAACTCAACAAATGAAATTAAAAATACAGTAGGTGGAATAAAGAGTAGACTAGAGGAAGCAGAAGAAGAGATCAGCAACCTGGAGGACAGAGTAGTGGAAAGCAATCAGACTGAACAGGAAAGAGAGAAAAAAATAATAAAAGGTGAAAATAGACTTAGGGAACTCAGTGACATGATCAAGCATAATAACATTTGCATTATAGGAACCCCAGAAGTATAAGGTATTGAAAAGGGGGCAGAAAATTTATTTGAAGAAATCAGAGCTGGGGAAGGAAATGGAAATCCAGATCCAGGAGGCATGGAGAACCCTCAACAAAGTCAACCAAAGGAACTCCACACCAAGACACATAGTAGTTAAAATGGCAAAAAGCGGTGATAAAGAATTTTACAAGAAGTAAGAGAAAAGAAAACAGTTGCATATGCGGGAAACCCCATAAAGTTATCAGCTGAGTTTTTAGCAGAAACTTTGCAGGCCAGAAGAGAGTGGCATAATATACTCAAAAAAGTGCTGAAAGAAAACAACCTGCAGCCAAGAATATTCTCTCTAGCAAGGCTATCTTTCAGAATTAGAAGGGGAGATAAAGAGTTTCCCAGATGAACAAAAGTTAAAGAAATTCATGGCCATTAAAGGAGCTGTACAAGAAATGTTAAAGGGGACTCTTTGAGTGGAAAAGAAAGACCATAAGTAGGAGTCAGAAAAGTAGGAAACCCAAAAGTGGTAAAATTCAGTATATCTATAAAAATCAGTCAAGGGATTAGCAAAATAAAAGAATGTAAAATATGACACTGTATACCTAAAACATGGCAGGGGGAAGAAGAGTAAAGAATGGGTTCAAACTTAAGAAAGCAAAAGTTAATATAGACTGCTATATGGTCAAGCATAATAACATTTTAACATATTACAAATTTTATTTATTTATTTATTTATTTATTTATTTATTTATTTATTATTTTTCTAATAATAATTTTTTATTATGTTAGTCACCATACAGTACATCCCAAGTTTTTGATGTAAAGTTCCATGATTCATTACTTGTGTATGACACCCACTGCACCATGCAATACGTGCCCTCCTTAATACCCATCACCGGCCTATCCCATTCTCCCACCCCCCCCACCCCTGAAGCCCCCAGTTTGTTTCCCAGAGTCCATAGTCTCTCATGGTTCATTCTCCCTTCTGTTTACCCCCCCTTCCTTCTTCCCTTTCTTCTCCTACTGATCTTCCTACTTCTTATGTTCCATAAATGAGTGAAACCATATGATAATTGTCTTTCTGGCTTTGAATGACACTTCGGATCAGGCAGATCTAACAGATATATTCAGAACATCCTATCCTAAAACAGAAGAATACACATTCTTTTCAAGTGCACATTGAACGTTCTTCAGAATAGATGACATATTATGCCACAAAACAAGTCTCAACAAATTAAAAAAGATTTTAGTCATACCATGCATCTTTTCCAACCACAACACTACAAAACTCAAAATCAACCACATAAAAAAAGTCTGGAAAGAGCACAAATTCATGGAGGTTAAATAAGATGCTCCTAAAGAATGAATGGGTCAAGAAAGAAATCAAAGAGGTAAATAAAAAAATAATGGAGGCAAGTGAAAATAAAAACACAATGGTCCAAAATCTTAGGGATGCAGCAAAAGCTCTTCTAAGAGTAAAGTTTATAGCAATACAGGCCTACCTCAAGAAGCAAGAAAAATCTCAAATAAACAATCTAACCTTTCCCCTAAAGTAGCTAGAAGAACAAGAACAAACAAAACTCAAAACCAATAGAAGGAAGGAAATAATAAAAATGAGATCAGAAATAAGCCAAATAGAAACACAAACAAAAATAAAACAATAGAACAGACCAATGAAAGCAGGAGCTGGTTCTTTGAAAAGATCAACAAAATTGATAAACTTCTAGCCAGACTGATTTAAAAATAGAGGACTTAAACAGAATCAGAAATCAAAGAGGAGAAATAGCAACAGATACCACAAAAATACAAAGGGTTATAAGAGAACTTTATAAAACATTATATGCCAATAAATTGGACAACATAGAAGAAATTAATAAATTTCTAGAAATATATAACCTCCCTAAACTGAATCAAGAGGAAAGAAAATTTAAACAGACTGACTACCAGTAATGAAATTGACAGTAATAAACAACAAAACAAAACAAAACAACAAAATTCCCAACAAACAAAAGTTCAGGACCAGAGGGCTGATTCAGAAGTGAATTCTACCAAACATTTAAAGAAGAGTTAACACCTATTCTTCTCAAACTATTAAAAAAAAGAAAGAAAGAAAGAAAGAAAGAAAGAAAGAAAGAAGAAAGAAAGAAAGAAAGAAAGAAAGAAAGAAAGAAAGAAAGAACAGGAAGGAAGTCTTCCAAACTCATTCTACGAGGCCAGCATTACCCTGATTCCAAAACCAGATAAAGACACTACAGAAAAAGAGAACTATAGGCCAACATCTCTGATGAACATAAATGCAAAAATCTTTAACAAAATATTAGCAAACCAAATGCAACAATACATTAAAAAAATCATTCCTCATGATCAAGTGGGATTTATTCCTGTGCTGCAAGGTTGGTGCAATATTCACAAATCAACGTGATAATCACATTAATACGAGAAAGGATAACAAAACATGATCATTTTGATAATGCAGAAAAAGCATTTGACAAAGTACAACATTCATTCATGATAAAACCCTTAACAAAACAAGTTAGAGGGAACATACCTCAATATAATAAAGGCCATATATTAAATAAACCCACAGCTGACATCAGAGTCACTGGTGAAAAAATGAGAGCTTTTTGCCTAAGATCAGGAGCAAGACAAGGATGTCTACTGTCACCACTTTTGTGCCACATAATACCTAAGTACTAGCTATAGCAATCAGATAAGAAAAAAGAAATAAAAAGCATCTAAATTGGTAAGGAAGAAGTATAACTTTCACTACTTGCAGAGGATCTGATACTGTATATAGAAAACCCTAAAGACCCTACCAAAAAACTACTAGAAGTTATAAATGAATTTCTATACATTAATAATGAAGTAGCAGAAAGAGAAATTAAGAGCACAATCCCATTTACAATTGCACTAAGAATAAACTTAACTAAGGAGGTGAAAGACCTGTACTCTGGAAAGAGTAAAATATGAATGAAAGAAATTGAAGATGACAAAAACAAATGGAAAGGTATTCCATATGCACGGTTTAGAAGAACAGATATTGTTAAAATGTCCATACTACCCAAAGCAATCTATATTTAATGCAATCCCTATCAAAGTACCAATAGCATTTTTCACAGAACTAGAAGAAGCCATCCTAAAATTTGTATAGAACTGCAAAAAATCCCAAATAGCCAAAGCAATCTTGAAAAACAAAACAAAACTGGAGGTTTCACAATCCCAGATTTCAAGGTATACTACAAAGCTATATTAATCAAAACAGTATGGTAACGGCACAAAAATAGACACATAGATTAATGAAACAGAATAGAGAGCCCAGAAATAAATCCACAATTATATGGTCAATTAATCTTCCACAGTGGAGGCAAAAATATGCAATGGGAAAAAGAAAATCTCATCAACAAATGGTGTTGGGAAAACTGGACAGCTGCATGCAAAAGAATGAAACTGGACCACTTTCTTACACCATACACAAAAACAAACTCAAAATGGATTAAGGATCTAAATGTGAGATCTGAATCTGTAAAAATCCTAGAAGAGAGCACGGGCAGTAATTTCTCTGACATTGACTTTATGAATATTTTTCTAGATATGTCTCCTGAGGCAAGGGAAGCAAAGGCAAAAATTACCTGTTGAAACTGCATCAAAATAAAAAAGCTTCTGCATAGCAAAGGAAACAAGCAACAAAACTAAAAGACAACCTACTGAATGGGAGAAGACATATGCAAGTTACATATCGATAAAGGATTAGTATCCAAAACATATGAACAGACATTTCTTCAAAGAAGACATCCAGTCGGCCAACAGACACATCAACAGCTGCTCAACATCACTCATCATCAGGGAAATGTAAATAAAAACCACAATGAGATAGCACCTCACACCTGTCAGAATGGATAAAACTAAAAACACAAGAAACAAGTGTTAGGATGTGGAAAGAAAGGACCCCGTGGACTGTAGGTGGGAATGCAAACTGGTGCAACCACTATGGAAAATAGTATGGAGTTTCTGCAAGAAAATAAATAAATAAATAATCAAACAAACAAACAAGCAAACAACCCCATGATCCAGCAATTGCACTACTGGGTATTTATCCCCCCCAAAAATAAAAACACTTATTCAAAGGGGTACATGCACCCTTATGTGTATTGCAGCATTATTTACAATAACCAAATTATGGAAGTAGCCCAAATGTCCACCAATAGATGAATGGATAAAGAAGACATGGTATATATGTACATAAAATGGAATGTTGCTCAGCCATAAAGACGAATGAAATCTTGCAATCTGTGGCAACATGGATGGATCTAGAGACTATAATAGTAAGTGAAATAAGTCAGTCAGAGAAAGACAAATACCATATGATTTCACTCATTTGAGAAACAAAACAAATGAGCATAGGAGAAAAAAAAAAAGACAAACCAAAAGATGACTTTTAACTATAGAGAACAAACCGATGTTTATCAGAGGGGAGGTGGGTGGGGGATGGGAGAAACAGGTGATGCGGATTAAGAGCACACTATCACGATGGGCACTGAGTAATGCATAGAACTGTTGAATCACTATATTGTACACCTGAAACTAATATAACACAGTGTGTTATCCATACTGGAATTACAATTTTTTAAAAGGAGAGAAATAACAATGACTTGATTATGTTAATCGGAGTTGGATGACTAGCAACTAAAATAAATAATGCCTCAGTGATGCAGATGATTAGTAGGTAATTCTTCTTATCACCAAATTCACTTCCTTTTCTCTTTCAACAGTCAGGAACCTTTCAGAGAATTGGCTTCACAATTCGGTAATTCCCAATTACCTTCTCCCCCTACAAAAATACATGGAAAATAAGGGTGTATTAGCTAGTTATGGGGCTAACAGTAAAACCAAATAAAAATTTATACATATAATTCAAATGTGGTAAAATGAAACAAAAGAGATTATTTTTCTTGAAATACAGTGTGCTTTCAAATGCATCAAAATGTCTGTTTTTGTTTATAGTATTTTATTTTAATCTCACAAAGGACATTTGCTTCTTAAAGAAACCCATAATGAATTTGTTTGCAAATCAAAAACTAATTTTCTGTAGTGCAAAGTCCTTAATTTATTTCCCCCCATATATCTGATTTATTTTATCCATTTATGCATCATTTCAATGGATGCTGATTGTGGTTTGACTGTGTGCAATTGATGTTCTATGAGTTGGGGATGCAATAGCAAATAGGTGGATATAGTCTTCCCCTCACCAAGGGTTAGTCTACAGGCAAAGTACATCAGTAAGTAAGCCATAATATACAGAATAATTAGTATGTGTAATGGTAGAAGAACCCATAGCATTGTTGAGTCTCTACTTTTCCTCTATGCTGAGGGTATATGTGTGTGCATCCCTGTCCTCAATGTGATAATATTTGGAAATTTTTAAGTGGCATAATGCAAGCTAGGTACTTTATAAAATCTAAAAAGGAAGAGGTTTGGGAGTACTTAACTTCTTTTAGCTTAAGTCTATTTGCTACTACCTGTTTAAATTTTAATATTTTCTTTAAAGCAGAGTATGGAAAATATAATATATATACATATATTATATAGAACAAACTGTCATCACAAAATAATCATCAGAATTATTGTTTATATATAGAAATGTTTATTCCTTTTAAAATATATTAACTCCAACATCTATGTGTCTTCAAATATTACACTGCCACTAGTTCCTTCTCATGTTTGTGGTAAAAGTGGAAATGAAAATAGAAAGCTATAGGGTTGCCATATATATGCAGTAATTTTGCAATTTAAATAAATTTAACTGGTGCAATCTAAGAGGTACTGTGCAAATGAAATACTATTTTGGAACAACATGGGTCTTCTGAGTAGATACTCAAATTGCACAGTCTATCTAAGTAAACTTCATTTATTTAAGAGACTCATTCAAAATTACCTGGATTTTTCCAGTGATTATGTTTCAAAATAATTAGTTCATGGCATTAAGACATTCTGATGGAAGAATTTAACAAAGTAAGTGAAATAAGAACATATCGTACCTAATATTTTAGGGATTCTTCACCTGAACATTATTAAGTATGCTTATATATTTCTGTAAATTATGTTTGAATCAGAGTCAACATCTTATTTTTCACTTTAGCATTAACAAAATTAGTCTTGACTAAACAGTGACACTTTAATCACGTGAATGTTGCCCATTTGATTTTTAACTAATCTTCTTCTTTCCTATTTCCACTTTGTTGCGTCTGTGTTAGTCCCTGTGGCAACATATCTTCTGATAGCATCTGAGGTTAGAGAGTGCCTCTCAGCAATTTGACCATGGCATCTTTGTGTTGAAGTATTTACGGAGTTGGATATTGCATTTATTTTCATAACCTACACCTTTCTCTTGCTACTCTGATCCCTACCACATATCAGACTCCCACACATGTATACACAATAACGGCAGAATAAATGAACACCTAGCTTCTGCCAAGAAGGCTTGGAAATATATGCAGACTTTTCTGTACATTGAAAAGAGAACTGATTTCATTCAGCAGTCGGGTTTTCAGAGAGAAGGCAACTGAAACTGAGGGGGACAAAGGTTACCAAAATTATATGCTGTTAGTATTGAACTCAAGAAAGTACTGATTTTTTTCTTTATTTTTCTTATCCTGCAAAGTCAGGAGCCTAGACACATTTTTATAATGTCTCATATTAGCTTCAGGAAACAAATTAAAAAATGAAACTAGTAAAGCATTTAAGAAATCACAAATTATTTTGATTTCTTCTAATTTCATACAATTGTGTGATTGGTAGGGTGGTGGAGATGATCATATTGGCTGAGAGCATCCGATGATTAGGTGGTAATAATGAAATCAAGGCCAGCGAGGCCTACATTTACTATTCAAGTAGCCCAAAATTGTTTTATGTCAACCTATTTTTTTTCCAATGACAGAGAACCTTTTATTATTATTAAAGTTAAATGAAATTTTCTGATGCTATTCTTTCACAAGGAAAGGGCTTTGTTTTCTGAAGAGATTGGATTTCATCCAGCGTATCTGCTTCTCGAAATTACACAAAATAATCATTAACAATACAGAAAAATAACAGTACCAGAATCTTTAAGTGTGAAGAAAAAATATTATGGAAGGGTTTCCACCAGCTAAAGAAACTTGGTTTTAGGGATTTCCTGGCAGAACTTAAGGTTCTTTTTAATCAATGTGTAATTTTTATTCAGTGTTCTAGAATAAACTAGAGGGTTACCAAGCTTGATGGTTGTACTTTAATGTTCCTTTCCCCACTACGAGGTAGTCTTTTTTTAAAGATTTATTTATTTGAGAGAGACAGAGAGTGAGCACATGTGCTCACATGTGAGTGCATGAGCATGGGGGCATAGGGGCTGAGGGAGAGGAAGGGAGGGAATCTCAAACAGACTGTCCATTGCGCGTGGAGCCCCTGATGTGGGGCTCAGTCTCATGACCATGAGATTATGACCTGAGCCAAAGTCAATTGTCAGACACTTAACTCACTGAGCCACCCAGATGCTCTGAGATACTCTTAATTGGAAAAATTTCTTTTCCTTTTTATTTACTTATTTCAACCACAGCAGTAATATCTAAGACTGAGATGGAAACAGAAAACCATAAGCACGGGTTCAGAATTTTTTTTACCTCTTCTAATTGCTTATTTTTTTGAGTTTCTAAAATAGGCAGCGAAAAGAGATGCAGTACCACGGTTTCATTAAATAGTGTTGTGGAAGCCCACATTAAAGGTGAACTTAATTCTCAAAGCTAGAAACGCTACTAGAAACAAACGAAGAACACTTTGCTACTGGTTCAGCAAGGTTCATATCACCAAAAAATGCTTTTGTGTTGGAATTTTATTTCCTGTCAAGTAGGGGGAATGTCATGGTTACTCCCAATCTGGAATCCTTGGAGAATAAGGTTTACTCTGACCTCCATTTGCCTCTGTTGACACATCAGTGACAGATGTTATGAAGGAGTAAAAAAAGTGAACCCAGTGGACAAAGAGCGAGTTGTGGATAAATTCTGGATGCTACAGTCGGAAGCATCCAGGGATACGGTGCTTCTCATCATTGATGCTTCCGTATCATGAAAAGGGACTAATTGTTAAAGGGTTTCCAAGGATCAAGTTCTGTATTGACAATGGGAGGATGAAAAATTTATCAAGATACAAGCAGGCAGAAAAATAAAAATAGAATAATGCTCCTGGAATGTTCAAGAGCTATGGCTCAACATTTCAACATTTAAATAGGTGATAAAAGAGGAAAAAAATGGCTTTTTAAATGCTTTGTTCCCTGCCCCCACATGTACCTTCTGAGGAAGAGTTTAAAAATTCCAAGTGCATTAAGTAATTTGATGATATGAACACGTGCGGCCATTATTTTCCTATTTGCTACCTTGTGTCTGACTTATTTTTATATTTTCCACTCTCACCTGCTGTATGGCATTGGGTTGCAAAATACTTTTGAATCAAAGTAACAGCTTGTTTTGACCAGTAGATTTCCCAGTCTGAAGACGAAGCAAATAAAAAATAATACAATATTTTACATCATAGCTGAAAGTTTACTTTTTTCAGCAAAGCATAATAAAGCTATTTATACAGATGATCATACCTACATCCTTAAAGATTTTTCAGAGTCACATATTATTTCTTCTCGTTTATGATCTCACATTCATTAAAATGAAAAAGTTCCAAGTTTAAAATTAGCTTTGATGTATTCACAGAGGGCACTCTCCATAGCCCTGGTTAAACATCTCAACACCAGGGTGGAAAGATGCATCCTCTCTCCTTCGCTCAACCCTGAATCTTATTTCGATTAGACTCAGTCTTTGTGTTTGGAATCTAATAATCTTCAAGCGTGTATTACTGAAAACCCAGCACTGTGAAACAGTTTATTGGGAACCTCATGTTGGGAACCTCATGTAATAGACTGAGGCTTCAGCTGTGTTCGGAAACAGTTGAAAGTGCTGAAAGATGGGGGCGTGGGTGGGGCTTTTGCTTCCTTTCCTGAAAAGAGAAAAGCAAGCTGAACCATCCAGTCCATTTCAAAGGTAAATAATAGGCTATGTCATTGAGCAGGCTAGTTTTGAAATCGCTGTTTAATACTTGCGCCTATCAAAGTTTTCATTCTTGTAATTGCAGGGACAATCTCAGTACTTTCATACGCTGGATTTGTTTGTTTCAGGAATTTCTCTCACTCCACCCCACCCCACCCCAGAAAGAAATCAAGTCTCTGAGCCTCAAAATACTAGTGAAAGTCTCAGATACTCATTTAAATGAGAGGATACAAAAAGCTGAGCTGGGTGACTCACCATTTTGGCATGTCCAGTGAGAATAGTGAAGTGTTTAAAAGAAGCTGTGACATGACCTGTGTCCAGGGCTTCTTGATTATTGCTTTCCACAAATAAAGAATGAGGATGGGAGCCTGGACCAAATGCCTCAAGTCAGTGCTAGTACATCGTGTGTCCCTGGGCAAGTGCCTTACTCCCTCTCTCTCCATATATAAAATAGGGAAAATAACTCCTTTTTCTCTTCTCTCTTAAGCTTTTAAGAGTGAATTCACTAGTGGATTTGTAATATTTCCATAAACAGATACTGCTGTTTAAATATCTGCCAAGAATGAGTTAGTTGGTTTTGTTCTAGGAGATCAAATTGCTACCGCTGAGTGCTTGTGTTCTCTGCCGGCTGGGTCTGGATGGTCAAGCACTTGGTCCCCTCAGATGGGGAGACTCCTGGCTCCATGAAGTTAATCTGCCTTTGCAAACACTCTCGTTAAACTTGGGAAGCATCTGTGCCTTCATCAGGCAGATCAACAGTATATTATTAATAACCATGTAGGATATGCCCTAATTGGCACAGACTCCTCCAATTCTGGACTTAACCAGCAGCTTTAACATATTCATTTTAAGAATGGAGAGATGAGCAGAGTAAGTTTAATCTCTTTAACATTTAGAGCATATTATCAAGTGTTCTTTTCAGTCTGTAGTTCTCCTTTCAAGTTCCATAGTTTATAAGCTGAAATGACTCACAAGTATCAGCAACAGTCTACACAGAATTATATTTGTTTTTTTAAAGATTTTTTATTTTTATTTATTTGTCAGAGAGAGCACAAGCAGAAGCAGGGGGAGGAGCAGACTCCCCTCTGAGAAAGCAGTTCAGTGTGGGACTTGGTCCCAGGACCCTGGGATCATGACCTGAGCTGAAGACAGAGGCTTCCGTGACTGAGCCACCCAGGCATCCCAGAATTATATCTCTGAACAACAAGCTAACTTTTAGAAACCAGAGCCTGCCCTGTGCCTATAACATTGCGCTTAGGATCATCTTTGTAGTATGGATGCCAGGACTCAGCATGCCACAAAATACAAGGTGTTCTAAAAGCATGTCTGTTTTATAAAAGTTAAATCTCCTAAAAAAAAAAAAAAGGTTAAATCTCCTGTACTATCTCAAATAGTCTGTTATAGCATCCCTCCTCACTGCTCTATAACATAGCATGACTTTTTTAAAAAAAATAATTCTCCAGGCTATGTTCACTGTTCTAGTCTTTCTCCTGTGACTGATCAACTTCTTACTTTTGTGAGAAGTTTTGTTTGCACTTAACAAAGATAGGGTATGGGTAAACAAATGCAGTAGCTGGTAGGTACGCCTCAGGAGAAGGAGTGAAATGAGATAAGTAAGTCGATAATCCAGGACTCAAATGTAAGTCCTTGACAAAGGAAACAACTGCTTTAAGAATTTTATACAAAAATATAACTTGGGAAAAAATAATAACTGTACAGTCAGTACATTTAAAAAACTATTTCTGTATATTGTGTTGTGCAAGATATAAAACCAAAATGTAATCTTTAAGAATGTATTTGGTATAATCAGAACATAGCTCTATATCTTCATATGTATCTTGACATTTTAATCTCCAGATTCAAGAAATCAAAGTCCCTACAGGAGAATCTGAGTATCTATATAAACAATGAGAATTGAAAGTTCCCACAGAGTGAGATGAAAAAGAAAGTAACAAAGTTTATGCATAATATAGCTGGTAATATCATTTTTAACATTTTAAAACAGTGAATTAAAGAGAATGAGAAAAACAAGGCATAGACTGGGAGAAATATTTACAAAACACATACCTGATAAAGGACTTGTGTCTAAAATATACAGAAAACTCAACTCTGAGAAAACAAACAGCTCAACTATAAAATGGGCAAAAGATCTAAACAGATTCATCAGCAAAGAAGGTATTCAGATGGAAAATAAGCATATGATAAGATGCTGAAAAATATAGGTCATTCGGCCTTGCAAATTGAAATCACAGTGAAATACCTCTACACGCTTATTAGAATGATTAAAATTCAAAACACGGACATCCCCAAAACACGGACATCCCCAAATGCTGGTAAAGATGTGGAAAAACAGAAACTCTCATTCATTGCTTGTGGGAGTGCAAAATGGTATACCTACTATGGATTGTGGCTTGGCAGTTTCTTACTAAATTAAACACACTCATACCATATGACCCAGCAGTCATGCTCCCTGGTAGATACCCAAATGAGTTGAAAACTTCTATCCGCATACAATCCTGCATATGAAAGTTTATAGCAGGTTTGTTCATATTGCCAAAATTTGGAAGTAACCAGCATGTCCTACAATATGTCAGTGGATAAACAAACTTTGGTACATCCGTACAATGGGATATTATTTAGTACTCAAAAGAAATGACCTATCAAGCCACAGAAAGGCATGGAGAAACACTAAGTGGATATTGCTACATGAAAGAAGCCAGTCTGAACAAGCTCCAGACTGTATGATTCCAAGTATATGACATTCTGGGAAAGACAGAACTATGGAGAGAGTGATAAAGTCAGGGGTTGCCAGGGGTTTGGGGGAGTGGGGGCAAGGAGAAGGATAAATAGTTGGAGCACAAGGTATTTTAGGGCAGTGGAATGATTTTATATAATACTGTAATGATGGATACATGACATCATTAAAACTGTAGAATGTGCGACACCAAGAGTAAACCCTAGTGTAAACTACAGACTTTCGTTCTTGATCGTGCAATACTGTTTCATCAATTCTAACAAATATGCTAATGTAATAGGTTAGCATAGGACACTTTGGTGGGGGGAGAGGTATACTGGACTCTGCATGATATACTCGGGGTTTTAGAAATCAAATACATTATTGTACACATTACATAGAGTGTGATCATTAGAAAATACCCCTGCTGGTATTTGGAATTTGGAAAGGTTCTTACCTATCTATACCTTTCTTGTTACTTTCCCCTCTTCCATACAGCTGCCAGTTATCCAGGGAGTATTGTGTGAAGAACAAGGTAGGGAATGTTCATGTTTTCCATTTAGAACATAAAACTACTTACTCTCCAGTTGTGATGGAATAGTCTGTGGTTGACGGTGCTCTGTCTGAGAATAAGTAGAACAGTTCTATAAAATTTGTAAAAAAATTTTTTTGAGAGTATCAGCTGCTGAATCCATCAGAACTGGAAAGACCATAACCAAGAGCGAAGGGAAGATGCTGGTGTGAGCCAAACTCTCTGTGCTGTGTCCGTTTTCCGCAGGGGTGTCCGCAACTGCTGTTGCAGGCAGCAGACCAGGACCTCGGGCTGAGAGCAGCTGCTGAGAGGCAGGGAAAGGACTCAGGCTCTCTGCAGCCTCTTGGAGATTGAAAGAGAAAACTTGGAGTTGAGCTTTGCCATTAGACCCAGAAATGAGGAACACAGGGAGAAGAGAGACACAAAGGAATGAGCCCAACTCTCAGTACCAATTTCATTTTGAGTTATTTGCTGATTTGTCTGCTCAGGGCAAGAGTCTAAGGAGCCAAGCATAATACAGCTGAAAAGTCAAGCTTTTTTTTTTTTCCCCCTGGTGTTTTCATGATGTCAAGGACACACAAGTTAGAGTTTGGAGCCTGCAAAAAAGGAGAAGCTGTAGAAAACCCAGGTTGTCTGTCCATTGTCAAAAGAAGGCAAGAGAACAGAAAAACAATAATAATACTAAATGGGTAGGTCAAATAAGTTATAAATAGTCATATGGTAGGCATAAACCCAAACATATCAGTAAGACCAATAAAATCAGCAAAACATATATAGACAGTCAAAATATTCTGCTTGACAATACTGAATTGGATACAGTATAAAACAGTATGATATTCAAAGAGATTCAACCTAAAGGTAACAATGGAAAGTAAAGAAATGGGAAAAATATATCATAAAACTTTAAACAGAAAATTGGCTTAGCTACACTAACATTAATCAAGATAGATTATATAAATAATAGCATTTCATACATTCAAATACTTTCATGGAAAGATGTAACAATGTATATGTAACTAATATTCTAGCTTCAAAATAAACAAATAGAGAAGTAAAATAGAAAATGGCCAACTTTACAATTCTAGAAGAAAACTTTAACCTACCTCCCTCAGAAACTGTTAGACCAAACAGAAAAAAATTTAGGATTTGGGGATTTGAATAGCATGATTAGCAAACTTGACCTAATTTCCACTACCACCAGTAAGTTGAGTGTAACTGTTCTTTTCAAGTTCATATGAAACAGGTACAAAGATTAACTATAGGCTATCTCAGTACAAAAATGAAACAAGTCTCAACTACATGCAAAGGATTTATATCTTTCTGGGTGCAAACATTTTAAACTGGTAATGGAAAGATGATAACGAAAAGTTACAGAATGTAGCCAAACCTGTGCTTAGAAGGACATTTTTATCCACAGATACATTACTAAAAAAGAGAGGTGAAAAGTCAGTGAATTAAATAACCATCTCGGAAGTCAGAGAAACATGAGCACTTTGCATTCAGAGAACATAGGTAGACAGTAATAAATATGAGTTGACATTAATTAAGTTGAATATAAATATTGAATGACTATATGTAGACAAAGTCTCTCTAAATCAGATCTTTGAATAGATTAATAAAATTGACAGATGCTTGGGGCATCTGGGTGGCTCATTTGGTTGAGTGTCTGACTCTTGATTTTTGGCTCAGGTCATGATCTCAGGGTTGTGAGATCAAACCCTGCAACAGGCTGTGCACTCAGCGGGGAATCTGCTTGAGATTCTCTCTCTCCCTCCCCTTTTGCCCCTCCCCCCACCTCTCTCACTGTAAATCAATCAATCAATCAATCAATAAATAAATAAAATCTTTTAAAAAATTGACAGATGCTTGGCAAATCTGGTCAACGTCTAGAACAAAAAAACCCCATAAATTATCAATATGAGGAAGAAAAAAGTGGAGCATTATGATAAATTCTACAGATATTGAAAAATTCCAAGAAATTATCAAAAATAGCTATGGCAATAAGTTTGAAAACACAAGTAAAATGGAAAGTTTCTAGAAAATTATTTAATTATTTAAAAATCAGCTGATTAGCGATCTTAATTGCCTTGTACCATAATATCTTCCCAAGTTCTGGGGATGAAGAAGTGAACATCTTTGTTTGGAAGGACGATTATTGTGCTTGCTTGCTCTCTCTCTCTCTCTGACAAATAAATAAAATCTTTAAAAAAATAAAAACAAGCACTTAAAAGTGAAAATTCTTTTTAAGACAACATGTAAACTTATGAACTGTGCCCTCAGACTACTGGGACATTCCATCATTTGTAATTTAAGTAAAAGCATCTAAGTATCTCTCCAGACACTGTTCTTTCTTGTCCATGGTCCTGAAATACGGGAGAGGTCTTCAGTAAGCTCACTGAGGGGTGGTTGAATGGAAGAGGCATGTGCTTTAAAGTTAATTAGAATTCGGTTCCAATCCAATCTCTGACACTTACTGGCCACTCAGCACTGGACACATTTTTTTACCTCCGTTTCTGGGTATGCAAACAGAGGGACGTACCACCAAACCTGATGGGCTAGTGCGAAAACTGGAAACAGTAGAAGCACGGTTCTGAGCACCCAGTGCTGTTCCAGAATTAGTAGAAGCTGTCACGCAGCTGTGGACACCTGTCATTAAGGGTTCATAGGAAATTCAGTGGCAGAAGGAGTTTCAGACTCCTGACTATGAACTTCTCTCTTTCTCAGTGTGACATCCAGCTGCTGGGCAGGGCAGGCAGGGTCCCTGCTGCTTTGACATCTGATCCCCTGTAGGCTCTGGAGAAAGTGAGTTATCAGAAGATCCAAGGTTGATGAGTGAGCAGGAAAGGGAACAAAGGGATTTAATTGTAAGATTCAAATGTTTTGTGGCATTAGGCATGGTGCTTTCTCTGTGGTTCAAAAAAACCCTCTCTTTTGAAATTGAAAATGTATTTTTTCTCATCCTAAAAAGTTAAGGTATTAAAATTTGAAAATTGGAAAGAAAATTATGGGGGAGAAAATAAAATTACTCATTTTCCTAATTGATCATCCCCTTTTATTTATTCCCTTTCCCCAAATAAGTATATTTTATTTCTTCCCAGGTTTATTGTGGGATAATTGACACATAAAATTATATATATTTCATGTATGCAATGTGATATTTTGATATAAGTACATGTGTGAAATGAACACCATGATCGAGTTAACTGACACATCCATCACCTGACGTAGGTGTCTTTTGTGTGTGTGTGGTGAGAACATGTAAGATCTATTCTCTTAGCAATTCAGATATACACTATATTATTACTAGCTTTAGTCACTGTATTTTAAATAGTCTTCACTTCCTTCCATTCTTCCCCGCCCCCCACCCCACCCCCACTAGATATGGGGGTTTCCATATCCTGAGTTTTTCTTAATCTCATTCTATTGGAAGTCTTTTTAAAATATAACTTACGTATTCTTTGAAAGCCTATTATATTGTAACTATATTATATTCCATTCCGCCCATGGAAATAGCCAAGAATCATTTATTCCTTTATAACACAAATCATTTATTTGGGTTTTGTAACATATTTAAGAGACCATGTTTTTGAGGAAGAGCATCTTCATGGGAGTTGGAACCACTGACCCCTTCCTTCTGTCAGACCACACCCCATGCCAGGGCTCAGTGGTTGGATTGGTGAATGCAACCCCTTCCACCCCTTGGGTTAGATGCACTGGGCAGAGAATGAACTGCAAAACTTAAGGACATAACGGGGCTCTTGAACCAATGGTCTTCTGTGATCTATGCTGTCTGCTGACTAATGCTGAGATTTGCTATCTGCCTCCACACGCTATGGCTCTCATGCATACATGTGGCATTGTGACAAGGCACAAACTCCAACACAAGGTCTCGTGTAACTTTTTTTCCTCAGATCGTCATGATGCAAGAGGAGAGAGCACAGCAGCTGTATTTAAGTAAAGCTAAAAGGGCTTCTGAGTTGAACAGGGAAACACTAGGAGAAGGATGGAACAAGGCGTTGGTTACTGACAAGCAGCCCGATGTAGCTGGAGGCTGTGTCGGGTACCAGGCACTGACTCCTGCCCCTCCCTCCACTCGCTCATCTCCCCCCTGCAGCAGCTTCTGCAGACCTTCATCTTTGTCATCCACCGCCCACACAGCCCTCCTTGATGTGCTGGTCTGTCCCTTCTCAGAAACGGTACACATTTCATAAATAAATAAATACGTAAACAGGATTCATCTAGGACAAATCTCATTCCTATTTTGAGGACTTTATATTGATATTTGTGGAAAATGTTAAGAAATTAAGAAAGAACAAAATAGAAGCATTTCAGCTTGACAACGTGCAATGTGCATAATGATTACCATCTTACATCCTGGGCAGATAAAGTCTGTTGTTTTAATTTATTGGAAACTGAAACTCTACAATGTCTGATACAGTACCAGACACACTTACTTAATAAATACTCATTGGATAAATGCATAAATGCTTATTTCAATTCAAATATTTTCTTACTGCACAAACCTCAGCCAATATTTTTAGTTCAGTTAACTGAATCACAGACAAATAAAAAGGGAAACTGAGCCTTTACTTTTAGTGAAAATACAACTCCATGAGTTATGGCAATCGCTTCCTACCGGATATGCATCTAGAGCAATGCTTCTCAGCTTTTACTGTGCATAGAAATTTCCAGGGGATTTTGGTAACATTCAGACTGTGATCCAGTAGTTCTGGGGGATTTTGTATTTCTAACAAGCTCCCAGAGAGTTTGGTGTTGGTCCGAGGACCTCACTTGGTGTCTGTGTTGTTTGTCATGCTTGGTTGTGCATTGGAATCGCCCGGGGAGCTAGAAAAGCTGCTGATGCTGAATCCCACTCCAGAGATATTGGGATTTAATTGGTGTGGTGTCAGAAGTAGGTACTGAGGTTGTGGGAGTTCCCTTGAGTTTAACTCAGAAGCCCTTTCAGCTTTTTATGTACTTTCAATATACAGAAATTTGAGAGCACTGTGTGTAGAGAACCAGCGCGTAAACCTCTCCTAGATCGTTCTCCTCAACTGTGCTGAGTCTCCTCTGCTCCCCCTGTACACCCTTCGCCACCCCAATTCCAGGATGTGAGGCTGATGTAGTTCATGAGCTCATAAGCTGGGCCTGTGTGAACCTGGCATTGCCCAGTGCAGACTGGAAGGTGAGGTAAATCTGGGTGACGGTTGCTATCTGACACTTGAGAAATAGAAGCATTGGTTTGTGTGGAAGTTGAAGAATGAACCAAGCACATAAGAATTGAGATCTTGGGGCCCAGGGCTTTGGTTCCTCTCTTTTGAGATCCAGCTACACTTATTGCCTTTAGCCTCTACAAAATATTTCTACATCTTTGAAAGAAACACCCCTTTGGAGGTTAACTAGCTACTATCAAATGATTCTTGACTAAGATCATAACTGATCAATTTAAGCAACAAAGTTTGAAAGTCCCACTGATTATTAAATTATAAATGAATACATATGCTCACATACTCTTCATACAAATATACTGTCAAAATGGCATCTTTGATGAAAAAAATAGGAAGGTGAATTCAGGAGAGAGAAAGGATGCTAAGAGGGGCAGCCACATCTTTCCTGATGACACTGGACCATTTTGATCCTACAAATACATTGGCTGATTCTCAGCTTTGTTGGCACCTCAGCAAAGAGAGACCGAAAGTGTGGGTACAAGTTATATAAGGAGCACACAACTCTCCTCCATATAGGAGTTTATAAACCTGTAACTTAACAGGTTTGGTCCTCCTTGTTTGGTGCTCTTCATTCTCCTGCGAGGGGGTGGAGTGCATGAACAGATTTCCCTAAGGAAGTATGTTCCTGCCAAAGTAGCTGGAGATCCCTGGAAAATTAAAACTGATGCATGGGATTTGGCGCTATGAACTTCTTTTCTTAGCACTATGGTACATACTTTGCAGGGGCAAAAGTGCTTTATAGTCATGGTCCCTACTTTTGAGGAGGCCCCCATACATTTTCTTCTACTTGGACATCATTTTATAGGTGCCGATGGGATGGATGGACATTCAGGATTTAGAGCCTCGTCAAGTACGTTCAGATTATAGCTCTGCTGCTTTCTGCTGTGTGACCCTGGCCTTCCATTTCTGCGTCTGTGAAATGGAGTGATAAAGGTGTGCCCCTCGGGGGCTATTGACAGGATTCAGTGATTGCAGATCAAGGGCTTGGGATAGGACCGCCCGTTCCTGTGGTGGTAAACAGTTGTTTTAGCCATTATTACTATTCTCGCTCTCACCATTATTTTTATCCTCACATCTCTATTTCTCTTCTCCAACTAGAAATGCTGACTTCTTATGCCTTTTAATCATTCCTATCTCACTGTGGGGCCTCATACTTATTGTACTCATTGAGTCAAGGTTGAGGGGTAGCACAGTGAATGTTAACTCCTTGCATTTGGGGGTCTTTTATTATTTCTTCCCTCAGGTCTCAGAATGATGCATCACACTTCAAATGTATTTCTTTCACTAAAGCGTTATTATTAGAAAAATATTCATGCAGATGAAGTCTTTGGGGAAAAAAATTATTGTAGGAGTATATTCACAAATACTGTTTCCTTGCTTCTACATATTTCCATAAAGTGATGGATCAAAGTCCGCTCTGAATAACATTTGATCTATATAGGTCATTGTTTCAGCCTCGTATTTATTAATCCCAAATTTTAGGAATTCAAACTGATGTGGGATTAATGAAAGATATAAGAATGTTGCTTAAATAGTTTGAACGCATTCCCACTTTATCATAAAAGTATATATATTACAAGAAATCAAACAAAGCTGACACATCCAGGAATATTTCATTTTAACTTATATTCTAAAATTCCTTGTCTTGACTTTTTAAATCCTAAAAATACTTGCACTGCTGTCTAAACAAGGCACGTTTTCATCAGTTTGGCTGTAGGCTATGTCATCCAGGGCAGGTTATAATTTTTATTTTGTTCCTCTGACTAATGCCTTGGTACTTCGCGGTTGAGACACGGAGTTTGTTTATAACCTTCAACACTGTGTAAACTTGTTTTCTTCTTCATTGGCAGAAGGCTCTTCTAATTATAATTTTAAATGATTTCCTTTGCACTCACCAAAGCAATGCCATAATAAGAAGGCAAGGTAAACTATAAATATTTAAAGAATTAAATGATTCTAATCTTTCTGAATATAACATTTTCTGTGATCTTCTCATGCATTTTCTTGGATGATGTTTGATTTTGAAGATTGGTTTACAACAACCATAATATGAAATAAGTTGAATGATACTTCTCAAGTATTTATACAGTGAACAAATACCTATTACATGCCAACTCTCTCAGGTACTGAAAATACCAACGTAATTAGAACACAGACCCACTCATAATAAATCTTTCTAGATTGCTACAGATTTAAAAATGAAACAATACATGGGTATTATGAAGACATGAAGCTAAGTACACTCTTTTCCACTTAGGGTATGGGGCATGACACTGAGGCGTATGTACCTTTGATATGAGTCAAGAAAGTCCATTTACTTTTAACTACTTATTGAATATCCATTTTATATCAAGCTTTGCTCCTAGGTATTAAGGATGTGAAGATTTATATGCTCAAAACCCGTGTCCCAAGGAAGCCTGTGATCTGGTAAGGATAACGTACATTCCCAAACAAACAATTGTGTAAAAAATATGCCAAGGCAGGGCATCTGGGTGGCTCATTCGGTTAAGTGTCTGCCTTTGGCTCAGGTCATGATCCCAGGGTCCTGGGATCGAGTCCTGCATCGGGCTCCCTGCTCAGCGGGGAGGCTGGTTCTCCCTCTGCCTCTGCTGCTCCCCCTGCTTGTTCTCCCTCCTGCCCTCTCTCTCTGTCTAATAAATAAATAAAAAAATATTTAAAAAATATTCTGAGGCTACTGAGGACATGGTGGGGAGGAGGAAGAGAAGAGGACAGTCAGTGAGTCAGTGCAGGTGGGGCAGTAAGGGATGTCTCTAGATGAAATGTCACCTAGTTGGAGGCGTAGGGTAAGGACACTCCAGGCAGAGGCTATAGTGTGAACAAATGCAGAGATGACATGGTGTGTCTGCAGAGCTATAACATTTGTTTGGCTGGACCACTGGGAGAGAAGAGAAAGTGTCTTTGATGACAGCTACTTTTGAGAAAGTAGGGAAGGGTCAGATCACGCACAGTCTTGCATTCCGGGTGAAGGCTGTATTCTGTGCAAGAGCAGAGGGGTATGGCATTCCTCTTTGCCTTGCAAGTTGATCTGGCTGCCATAGAGGATGGATTAGAAGTAATCCATTTGGGCTCCAGCAAAATAAATGGCTATATTAGGTAAATTATCTCTTCCATGGGACAGCTATCTTTTTCATTATTTCTCTCAGGAGAACAATTTGCTTTTACTGGGAATGTACTGTAATCAATCAGCTGTTCCAACAATAATCAATCAGCAACTGTTTATTGAGCCCCTGTTAATGAAAAGCATTTTACGTGGTATGTGCCGACATGGAAGCCTCATGACTTCCCGTGGTTCTGCCGTCTGTGTGGGAGGGGGCCTGGCCCCCCTGCACGCATGAGCTCATAGCCCATCCCCCTCCCTGCAGCTTTCTCTTCAGACTCTCCACCCCTCTCAGTGCTTCCAGCATACCCTCTCCATCTGGCCCAGGGCCACGGCTCCCTCCCTCTGCCCAGAGAGCTTTTCTCCAAAATCTTCAAATGGTTGCCTTCTGACTCATTCGGGTTCCAGCTCTTAAGAGGTCTTTCCTGATTACACCATAGAAACGCCCTCAGCTGCCCCCTTATTACATTACTCTCTTGTCTGTTTTCTCCTTTAAAGGGTGCCTCACTCTCTGAAATTGCCTTATTCAATGATGACCTAAGTTTGTTGTTACCTGGCATCCGCTTCTTCCTATGCCCTGTCCCAGTTATAAGACTCATGAAAGCAGAGATGTCTCCTGCCTTTTTTACCACTAGCCCCCTGCCCCCAGCACTTTGAGCAGAGTCTGGCACACAGCCAGCATTCAGTAAAGATTTGTTGAATGAATGGCAATGAGAAAACTCTTTTGAGGTTACAACAAAATCAGGTCTATGGATCAGGCTTACTTCATATATTATGGATTTATAAGTATGAGAGTAAGTGAGACTTACTCACTTAGCAAGTATTAAGAAAAATAAAAAAATGAGTTTGGTATACTGAAGAAAAGACACAGGAAGACTAATAAGTAAATTATAAGATTAAGACTGATTTAAAGACTACTATAATTTCACACTTGGAAGCATATTTCCCCTTTCCATACAAAACTGTGTAAGAAGAATAAAAAAAAAAAAAGGCCACCATTACTTCCAGGAGCAATCAAAAAGCAAAACAAAATGAAGTCTGTTAAAAATAAATTTTAAAAAATGAGATAAACGTATTTCTGAGTTACAAAGGCATCTGATTCTGCTAGAGAAATCAGGAAAAAGGTTTATTCTTTAGCATTTTTTTCCCTGAAAATAATAGGTAATTGTATAGTCTTTTTGATCAGTCTCTCTCTTGAGCAACCACAAATCAATTTTTTAAATAATATGGAAAAAAGAAATGTTTTAGTTCATTTTGCAAGTTCTGTGGACTCGGCACCAGACAGTTCCAAACAATTACGTTTCTGTTTAAAAGCTTTCAGTGGATGGATGCATGAACAAACCTATTCATATTTCATTCTAGTTTACTTCTTGTTTGGCAACTTTGATTTTTGGATAATTTTATGCTGGTTAATGGATTCAATAATTCAGCTGTTCGGTGCAGTGACAGTTTGTGCTTCTCAGCCGTGTAGGAGGAACTCAGTTGACCTTCTGCTTTATGCTTCCTTTTTTTTAAAAAAATATTTTATTTATTGATTTGACAGAGAGAGACAGTCAGCGAGAGAGGGAACACAAGCAGGGGGAGTGGGAGAGGAAGAAGCAGGCTCTCGGCAGAGGAGCCCGATGTGGGACTCGATCCCAGAACACCAGGATCACGCCCTGAGCTGAAGGCAGACGCTTAACGACTGAGCCACCCAGGCGCCCCTATGCTTCCTTTGGTACAGATTCAAACTGCACGAATTAGAGCCCTCATTCTTTGAATTGGTAGAGTTTCCTACTTATCTTTCCTTCCATACCTCCAGAAAAATGTTTTTGTTTACATCTCCTGTAGATGGCTTTTCTTCCAACGTCTCTCAATCTGATTTGGGGCTGCAAGTTTAATAACTGAGTAAACTAGAGTGGAGAGACCGAATTATAATCATAAATTTGAAAAAGGCTTTTGCTTCCTATTCAAGCCGATCATTGAGCTGTGCAGCTAATAGTTTTGCTTTTGGGGGACTGCTGCTAATTATCACGGTGAGCATTAAATGGCAGCTATGTGCTGTTCATGGGGTTAGGTGTTCTCCATGCACTGTTATTCCTCAAACAAACCTACAAGTTCATTGCTGTTATTCCCACCGCCATTTTACGGATGGGGGATTGAAATTTCGAAAGGCTAAGTGCGTGAGCCAAGAACAAGCAGCTGCTACGTAATGCACTTCAGACAGAGACCACATTAGAAACGCGCGTTAGCCTCCAGGGTAGTCACCAAGTCATCAAGTCACGAAGCAACTTGTGCAGGTTGTGAAAGGTAGTAGGGTGAGGATCGTGCTCTGCTGTTAACGCGTGAGCCTGTCGCTAATTTTACTCCCACCCAATTCATTCACTCCCTCGCCCTGATCTCTGTGATGGTCTATGGCCTGGTCCTCATCACAGTCACATTATCACCTGTCTAAACCTTGTTTCTCTTGTCTTTCCTCCTTATTGAGACATTCGGTAATAAGAGGAAAACAAAGCCAGACAATTTTCTTTTAAGTTTTTTTCTTTCTTTCTTTCTTTTTTCTCTCTGCATATCTATATCTTTCACACATTAGCTGAAATCCCACCTCCAGAAATCCGTCTTTTCCTTTGCTCCAAGCTCGAGAGATTTCTCCTTTCTCTAAACTTCTGCAGCAACACCACATGGTTTAGACACAAATTTGTGCTCAGATTTGCTCATATACATTAATTACATTTTCCCAGATGGAATAGAAATACGTGTAAAAGAAGGGAAAATAATTAGCATGTTACTCACTGCCTCCCCATCATCCTTACCTCCCTTCCCAGGGGCTATTCACTAAATACACCTTATTGGAGAGTAAGTGCTTGTTAATTAACCAGCTAATGTCCCCTTTTGGAGTCAGTCCTATAATTCTACACAATTTCATAAGGGATTAAAGTGCAGATACTTAGCATATCTTGATTTAAAAATATATAATTCAAACCCAATAATTCCGTGAGCAGTATAGTATCCAGAACAACGTGAGACGAACTGACCAATTCTACATATGCATATACTGTTGTATGTATGTATACTATTATATATATATATATATATATTATATATATATATTTATATAATAATATATATATATATACTGTCATATGTTTATACAAGTATATATATATATGTGAAAAATAAAATGTCGGACAAATATATGGTAAACTTAAAAGAAAATTGTCTGGATTTGTTTTCTTCTTATTACTATATGTTCTTAATAAGAAGGAAAGAAAAGAGAAAAGAGGTCTAGACAGGTGGTAATGTGAAGGTGATGAGGTCCAGCCCCTAGAGCATCACAGAGATCAGGGGAAGGAGTGAATGCATTGGGTGGGAGTAAAATTAGCAATTGGCTCATGTTTCAGCATTAACAGCAGAACATGATCATTTCACAAGGATGATCTATGACATGACACATTGGTAGAACAAGGGAGCTTGAAATGACCCTAGAAATGACACATCCCAGGTACTTACAGTCCAGGTGTGATGTCTGAAGAGCAAAGGGATGTATGATTTCCTCCAGGTCAGCATAGCTCTTACAAGTGCCTATGTGTCCTGATCTGATTTTCTTTCCATTTTACATTATTGCTTTGAGAATTTCTTATATCTGGATTTTATATGTGTGCTTTATATACATGGAGAGCTTTAAACAATTATTTTTGAAATGTCACTAACGTCAGCAATTGTCTGCCTTTATATCAAACTGTACACGCCTGTATATCTGAATGTGTTGCTCAGCCATTCTTTTGCTTGTAAACAAAGCCTGTTTCCTCCTCCACAAAATTTCAAAGTGGGGTATAAATTGTAAAATCACCAGATTGATTATTCCCCTTTTCTAAAAATACACGCATACCTTATTTCGCATGCCAATCCTCACTGAAGACAGGTGCTAATTTTTAAAAAAGAGCTGCATTAATTGAAATTTGTCAGTGAATCTACACACCTGCACTTCTATGTTATTTTTGTGAGACCTGTCATAAAAGTTTCTGCTTCCATTTTTGTTTCTCTGGGCTTTCTTTCTCTAGGGGACGCATAATACAATAATCATATTCAGTGTATTCCCTGATTCATTTCGAATGTAACATTTATGCTCATTTTGTCTTAAAGTCAATGACAGATATATATTTACATCATAATCTACTTAAATATAAACTGCCATCAAATTTAGCCTTTAAGACTTCTGGATGGAAGCAGCTAAAAGTGGAATTTATTTTTTCATCCTCTATTATTGGGTTTGGTGAGGGAATTAGGGGCACGTGACATCAGCCTGAAGAGGCAGTTGGAGACATGGTGAAGAAGTCCTTAAAGGATGGAAGAGACGGGTGCTGGCTCAGTCAGTGGAGCATGAGACTCTTGATCTTGGGATCGTGTAGAACTTGTTTTAAAAAAAAGACGTAAAGGAAAGTAGGAGAGGATCGGTGACCTTAGAGCATGCCCGGAAACCAGAGAAGTTGAAAGTGTTATTAGGAAGGTGGGTTCTTAGGAAAGGGGAGAGAAGAACAGTCAGAGGAGAGCCAAGAAGACACAGAAAGGGGTCTTATGCAGGAATCAGCCATGGTCAGGACTTCCCAGCTCACCCTCGTGTGCTTCCTCCCCCAGGGACCAGAATCCGGAAGGGCCACATGGATGTATGAATAGCCCAAGGAAAGAAAGACAGATAAAGCAATCAAAAGTGTGTGGGGGGGCAGGGATTGGGGTGTGTGTGTGTGTGTGTGTGTGTGTGTTTGTGAATGGCTAGGTGGAGATAGACAAATACATAGATACATAGAGAAAAATACATAGATACAAAAATATAGAGGTAGACATAGCATTTGTCACCAGAGCATTGAAAATATGTATATCCTATTACAGACATTTAACAATACTCAGATGTGGTCCATCAGACCTAGTGTAAATTAAATAACATATACAAAGATTTCTGTCAATTACACATGTCATGTAAATGATAGCTCTTATGTATTATTATTAATATATTAACATGTAAATTAAACTTTATACCCAGAATATGAAATGTGGAGGACTAAGGGATTGGGTTTTGTCATTTTCTGAGGCCTGTGGGCCAAAACTTTGAGAAGAAATCAAAGAGGAGAAAGAAGAGAGAGAGAGGTGGGGGGCTGGGAGGGAAAGAGAGAGAGAGAGAGAGAGAGAGAGAACGGCAAGAATATTATAATGTGGCTGAGTTGCCTTTGAAAAATAAAAAGGAACTCATGGGAAATATTTCTAACATTTCCAGCTCTGCATAATCTGTTATCGGTCAAGCTGAGTTGTCCCTCAATTTGATGTCAGCAAGGATTTGTGGGAGCTTATCATAAAGAAAACAAATCAGTTACCTGAAGTCGTGGCAGGTCCGTGTGTGACTCAAGTCCGTGGAATCTGCCAGCCCAGCAACTTCTAGGAGTGAGTCCTGCTGTGCACTCTGCTTGCTCACAGCCTGCCTTCTGGAATGGCAAGCTCTGAAGACTGCCTTCGGTCGGAATTCAGGGGGTTCAGGAACCTTGCTGACACTGCTTCTGCTATGTTTGCCAAATTTTGAAAGTCATTTTCTCATATCTTAACTAAAACAGAATTACTATGGTTTTTCAGCTGCTATCTCAAAAGACAGTATTTTTCCCCTTAAATTTTTTTTTCACATTATTAACATATGATATGCTCAGATCCCAGTTCTCATTTGTCAAGTACCAAGCAGTATCTGCATGGAAACGGTAGGAGATGCACCTAAGCCCCCAGCACAGGGTAGCAGAGCCGGCACCGTATCTTGTCAGGTTTTATTACATGCGCAGTAAGGACTACGTGAAAGCACAACAATAGGGAAAAATAAGGCATTTTGCCGATGTAAGGTCGTATTTCCGGAATAGCATTCCATTTAAACATGTAGGTCTATAGATTCAGAACACTGAGCGGTTCAAGTTAAATTACCGAGGGGATTGCCTCGGCTGCCTGGTGGATGAACAGGAATCCTCACCTTTCCTGTTCACTAATTGATCTGTCGATCACCCCAAAATATGTCATAACACAACAAGCCATACGTGTTTTACAGACTACGTTTCAGAACTCTTTTTTTGTCCCAAAACATTTGCCTTTTTTATGCTGGACTTAGGTCACACCAGTATGTGCAAAGTAACATCTAAATCAGCTATTAATAATTATAACTAGATATACAGTTTTGTTCCAATTATTCATTCAACAATATGTATTAAGAGCTTACTTTGTAACAGGGACAGAGGTAGAAAGAGGGTAAAAACAGTATCCCTACTTTGGGGGACTCTAGTGGATGAGAATGACACATGAACTTTGGAGAATGATGGGTTTTGAGTACTCTTGAGAAATCCCTGTAGTTTAATGGTGTCCCTAGGACAGAGGATGACACTTGAGGTTCTCTCCAGTCATATGGATGTTGAAGTGTTTCAGCAACAATAATGAACTCAACAAAGGACCCCGAAGTCAGAGAAGTCGTGATATATACAGGGATGATGCGTGAGCCAGAATCCCTACTAGGGATGCAGCAACCTTAGGGGGGCAGAGAGAGGTGAGAGAGGACAGACAGCTTAGCAGACTGTTAAGTGCTTATTGGGCAAGACAATGGACTTAGTTTAATTAGAAAAAAGGAATTCATCAAAGGGATAGAGATAGATGATAGATAGATGGATAGATAGATAGATATTTTAGGAAAGATATCTTGACTATTTTTGGTTGGAGTGAGAAGATCTTGGAGACAAAGATAGTAGATAGGAAGCTGTCATGCAAATCTAGAAAGTGATGATGTGATTTACATTGAAAATAGAAAAAAATAAGATGGGAATGAATGCACACATATACAGAAACACACACTCTGAAGTAGATCGATTGATCTATCTATCTATCCGTCAATCATCTAGCTACATCTGAAGTAGAATTCACAGGATTTGGTGATCAACCGAAAATGAATGCAGTAAAGGAAAGAAGTTTTTGAGAATTACTGTAAAGTTTGTAGCTGAGTCACAAAATGAATGATGCCATCATTAATCAAGTGATGGGGAGACCGAACAAATGGGAAAATTGCGGGGCGGGGGGTGGGAATCTTGAGTTTGGGACTGATTTTGACCGAGCAAATCCAAGTCCATTAGCAAAGAAGTGATTTCTAGTAGACAATCAGAAAATGTGGACAGTGAAGCTCAAGAGAAGAATTGGAGCTGATGCCCAATGTGGATCTATGAATCAAAAGAATATTTTAATTGGAGTGACATAATTGCCAAAAATCTCAATCACAGGTTTCAGTGATGGTTTTTACACCTCAGAGAACAATATTATAAATTTCTTACAGGTAACTGTAAAATAGATTTTAAAGATTTTGTTTATTTATGTTGACCTGGACAAATAGATGTATAATGGGTGAGAGTAGAATGATATATTAATGATTACAACTGTTATTAGTATTGTTTTCAAAAATAGTATCTAGAGCCAATGCTCAAATAAATAAAGTCAATTATGACCATTGATATAGACACGAACATTTCATAAAGTTGACTTGGCCTTTGATGACATGTCTAGAATTTTTTTTTTTTCTCAAAGTAATCTTAAGGGATCTAATTCATCCCTATGCTTGGTGTATGAGAGAGGGATAAGACAGTGGAAAATATAGCTTGTCTCAAGTAAATCTTTATGAAATAGAAAGCAGTCTATAAATATTCTTACTTGTAATAACAGGTAAAAGTAAAACAAATGTCCTAAGGGATAGGAAATTTAACTGGGAAGCAGGTAAAGAAGGAAAAAATTCACAGAGAAAGAGCACAGTAACATCTCCCCCCCCCCCCCCGCTTTTTTTAAGAGAGAGAGGAGGGGCAGAGGGAGAGAGAGAATCCCAAGCAGGATCCTCCACGCCCAGCACAGAGCCCAATGCAGGGGCTCAATCCCACAACCCTGAGACCATGACCCGAGCAGAAATCAAGAGTGATGCCCAACTGACTGAGCCACCCAGGTGCCCCAGTAACCTCACTTCTAGATTAAATATGTTTGTCCAAGAAGCACTTTGATGTCCCAGTGCCCCAATTATTAAAAATTGCCCAAGTTTTTAGTAAATTATTTTGAAATAAAAACATCAATAATTACTTAAAAAGATAGATCATGTTCGGCATTCCATGTGCAAACTAATCAGGGTTTTGTTTTGTTCAGATATTTTTAGGTCACATTTGCAGATTGGTGGTATCACTTTAGACAGGGGCTTCGTGGGGTTCCTGGCTGGCTCAGTCAGAGGAGCGTGTGACTCTTGATCTCAAGGTTCAAACCCCAGGCTGGGTATGGAGATTACTTAAAAAAAAACCATAAAATTCTTAGGAAAAAAAAAAAGACAGTGGCTTCTTCCCTGAATAAGGAAAAAAATGCGTGACTGGGAGAATGTTCAAGCTATTTCTTAAAACTCTGATCGGCTCATTTTAAAAGAGCATCTGAGAATTACCTCAAGCAACTGAAAAACCGTGTTACCTTTTGAAATGCAAAATACTTTAGCAAACTTATTTTAGCTAATTATTTTTCCCATTTGCTGTCGAGTTGTGAGCACCTTGAATCAATACACCTCTTAATAATGTGAAACACATCTTATGAAAAGTAAAAGAGGTAAAATGCTTCTCAGACATTTCAGTGACACAAAAGCAGAGGAAGTAAAGGGTGGGCTGTCTTCAGGAAAAGCATGTTCACTCTACAGTTTTGCCAGTGGCCTCAGTATCTAATGGAGACTCACAAAACAGCGAGAGATCAATTAGTACACTCACTTGACGTTCTTCTTGAAAAAAATCATGACATAAAGGGATAGCCTAATGAAAGGAAAGTGGGGATTGGGGATGTATAATGTTCATGACATGGAAAGGGCTTTGGATTTTGCCTTAAAGCCGCTCAAATGCACTGTAAAAAATGCAAAGAGAAGCAGTCGGAACTGTTGATTCATAACACCCAACAACCAGAGCATGAATCTCGGCTGTCTTTTGAAATGAAATGCGTTGCTTTGGGAAGACGTCAAGTGTCTGTTACAAGGGTAGCAGGCCTTCATGATGGTTTATTAAGCAAACCAACAGACAGACAGACATAGAGATCAATCACATGGACGAGGAGGCTGTCCATGCCACTGGGGCAAAAGAGGTCTGCTTTGTGTGATAGCTCTCACATTTTCAGTTGTTATACAGAATCCATAAGTGTTGTGAAGATGAAATTATAGATAGATAAAAGCTTTCCTTCATGACGCTTACTGAGAAATTAGAGTGATCACTTTCATTGTGAGATATATATATATATATATATATGTTTGTATGTATATTGTGTATACACACACACACACACACACACACACACACACACACATTACTTTTCTAGATTCAAGTCAGAAAAAAAGCCTTTCAAATTCCATTTCCTATTGTCCAAATGAGCTGGGTTTCAGAACAACTCCAAGGTGGTAACTAGCCTCCTGTTTAAGGCAAATGAAGCAAACCTAGGGAAGGTATTCATATTGAATGCAGCAAATTTGTACATTCTCTGTGGAAAGTGGGATGTTTTCAGAACTAAGCTGAGAATCAATAATAATAGAAGGGGGAAGAAAACAGAATTCACAGTTACAGTTCTTTCTGCATAATGGTGTATTTCATTTGATTCTTTATTCCAAATTGCTCTCTGAGTGGCATTACGTGTAGGTTTTAAAATATAAGTTTTATAGGAAATTGCACTCCTGGGTCTATAGGGAAGAATGTGTCCCGGTTGCTGACATTGAGGCAGCTTTCCTGTAGAGAAAATGTAGGAGCAAAGGGACTCCTGCATTAAGATTTCACTGTTACATATGAAAAACAGCCTCCCCGCCCACCCCCCCAACCCCTTGGTAAAGAACGCTGAAAGGAATGTGACTTTCTGTTAAAACATGGACTCCATTATGGGCTTTTCTGATAATAATCATAAGGAGGAGGAAACCTCACGACGTCTGTTCATTTTAATAATACAGGGTCTGATCCGTTCGTATCATGAAATCAAGCTGGTGTAGCACTTGCTCTTACAAGGTACTCATTTCCTTTCATAAGTTGTTTGAAAGTCGCTCTCATATTCCCGTATCTCAGGGGAAATAATAATATTTTTCTAGGTAATTAAAACTTTCCTGGGGTCACTGGTACATAGAACACTGGCTAAGTCAGTTCAATGAGAAGTATTTGAACTGGGAACAGAAATCGCCTCCTGTAGGTTTTGACTCCAGGTGTAGTGAGCGATGCCCCCTGAGGTGGACTCCGCTTGTGGGATTTGTGCTCGCGGCTTGTGGCAGAGAGGAAGGAGACCCAGAGGGTGCCTGCGTGTATTGAACCACTTTCTTACTGTAGATCATCTTGCTTGTTTCCACTGTCTAGTTATAAATAATAATGCAGGGAGCACCTTTGCATATAACTCCTTCGCAGCATCCATGATTGCGATAGATTTATAAAAGTGGGAGCTCCATATATTTTTTGAAGATCTCGACACTTCTGTCACCCGATCAGTTATTAACAGAATCAATTAAACATCCATGCCATTATTTTCTATAGGGCATAAGATCAACAAGTCAAAAAAAGCCCTTTGTCTTCTATGTCGTCAATACTTTTTATTTTTAAATAGGTGCTATGAAATCAAATAAACACTCTGAGCGTTGAGTGAACAACTGTACGATTTCTCCGCTTTGACTATGGATCCCCTCATGTATCATTCATGCACCAAATTGACTAAGCTGGTGTCGACATTGCCAAAACAACCTGTCAGTTCAGAGAAAATAATCAGTCAAAACAGTTATTTGGTGTCAGGTAGGAATGAATTTTCTCTTTTCAACAGGTTTTGCTGGTGTCGTGTAGCTCAGACTTAGAAAGCACATTTATTTCAGAAACATTGTCCTTCCTGGAAAACTATCACACATTCCCTTGGCCTGGAAGACAGATGGAAAGGCCATATTAGAGAATGATGAAGAACATCGGATTAAATGGAGCAAAAGAGCCTGGGTTATTATTTTTTTTCAGCACGTCATTTATAAACTTTCATTTTCCAGAAACATTTTGTAAGACAAGCAGTGCCTCACATAAAATGCAGCACTACACAAGTAGAAATCAAAGATGTGAAATTAGGGTCTTTTGCAGTATCCCCAAGGTACTTTTAAACACGTTGTGATGTTGTGTAATTGCTTACGATATAGCTGATTATTTGGAGCGGATGGAACTAAATGCTCTCCATTTAGTTCTTTTTTTCAAAAACGTTGAACCATATGTATATATATATATTTATTTCTCAAGTTACATTGCCTCTGGATGGACATGATTCTAATGCTGCATCTACATAAAGCTGCAAGTAGAGTTGGTTAGAATCAAATTATCAGGTGCTTGTGGAAAATTTAATCTCTAAAGGCAAGAAAGAATGTTCAGTCTACATGAGAGTTCTGTGTCTGCGCCATGGTCTTTGCTCATTCCTTAGCATAAATGAGTCCAAGCCTTGATAGACAAAAGGGGTCATGTGCATATAAAAGCAGGAGGTTATGCAGAAAAAGTCCATGTGTTAAAAGTAGAGACTTGTAAATGTCCATGGTTTAGCACATTTGAATGTGTTACTTTTAACTTTGGCTGGAACTGCAACCTCGCATTTACCTTGAAAATTTGAAGCTTGAGCTTCCTGTCTTGGTCTCCCCTCCTCCTCTACTGAGAAGAGTGGTGAGGGTAGTCAGGCAGTCCAAGAGCCAGAGGATCCGAAAAGGGATCGAGGGAGGACTGAAGGTCAAAGTCCACAGATATGGGTAAACCCAAATTTACAATTTAACGATGTCTGTTCTATGATTCCCTATTCAGAAGTTTTACACCAAACATTAGGAAGAGCCCAGGCACTCATTCATAAACATCCACACATTGAAATACTCTGTAGCTGTTAGAAAAAAAATAAAAAGGGAAACTAATTATATTGTATTATAATAATAAATGATCTTAGGATAGGTTAAATTTTAAAACAGGGCAGGATAAAGTGTCTATCATTCTACAATTAACGTAATAAAGAGGGAAATGAGAGAGAGTGTGTGTGTGTCTGTGTGTGCGTGTGTCTGTGGGGATGCATGTGTGTTTGTGTCTGTGTGTATAAGCAGTCTGAGGGATACACACTGTGAGGTTAGAGTGGGCTGGTGGGTGTGAAGATTGAGGACAACAGAAATCAGAGTAAGAGCAAGACTTTTAGTCTATAATTTATTAAATCATTTTGATTTCTAAGCCATATGGATGAATTACTATTCAAAATAATAAAGTTCATTTTGAAAAAGAGAAACTTTACGCAATTAAAAAAATTATATTATCCACCTCAAAACAAATAACTTGCTGGGAAAAAATATTACACAAGATGACATCTGTGGTTTTCCCTAGAACTACAGGTGGAGCGTCTCTGATTTCTGAAGAATTTTTACCAAGAAATTCCAGTGTACTGTGGAGGGCAAGACTTATAATAAATAATTTGAATTTTAGGAGCTCCAGTAATTGTCTACAATGTTTTTCCCTATCCTTCCTCCCCACTGGTCACATAGAATATGTACTTATATTTGCATAAACCACACACCAGCTTACTAGAAGAGCATTAGATAGTAAATCAAAAGTAATTTGCATGTAACCTCTTCCACTCTCCTGTAAGTACCTTTAGATAATTGACTAACATTTCTGAGCCTTCATTCCTTTGTTTGCAAAATGAAGATGATTATTCCTCCATCACTGAGTTATTCTTCCTCGAGGACTTAATGCTATAATATTCAAAAACCTTTTACAAATGGTAAAGTACTATGTAAATGGAATTTGATGATATTATGGTCATTTTGTTACACTACTGAACGGCACTTATGCTTCAATAAACCGAGTCCACATGTCGACATACTATGCACATCCCCTGTAAACGTTCTTATCCACTGTGTTGCTTTAAAATGCTTCTGCATGTCTTTTTCTCTACTTCCGGAAATTACTTCCTCATCCTTTGATCTAAGCCAGTTTCTTTTCTTCTGTCCCCTGATTAAATATTATCTAGTCCCCAATGTCTTTCCTAATTAATATTGTCTTCTATGTGGGGTCATTTCATTTGCTTAATTAATGAATAGGTATTTATGACCATTTCCTATGTTTTAGAATTCTCAAGAGATGTTGGGGATTGGGGAGCACAAGGAATCAACTCTACCTCACCCACCTGACTTCACAGCAAGCATGCTGTGTCTCTGCATTTCTGCAGAGATTTTGTGCAGTTGCTCAATCGGTGCATATGTTGGGGAGGGGAAAATTTTTCCTCTACCATTCAAGATTATGTTGGCTCTTCTAAGAATTAAATTGACATGAGACAGATTAACAAAAGACTATCAAATTTAATTACATACATAAGAATAGAAGGCCCACAGGCAGTCAGGCAATTAAGACTTATCTGCCATCTAGAGCTAAGGAGAAAAGGGGGTAGTGGTCTGAGACTTCAAAAAGAAAGAAAGCAACTCACAGGAAGATGAAAAAGAGTAAATGTTTGGCAAATAAGTGTTTTCTGGGCTGTATAGAAACAGTGGGACATAGAGGGGGATTTTAACAAACAGGCTTTGCTAGGTTCCTCTTTATCTACTGCACCTAGCTCATATTATACTGTAGTTATCTATCATGAAAGCTTCTTTCCTGGAGGAGGCCCTCTATTCATATTCTTTTAGGCAGTTGGGGGAAGGTCAGAGGTTTTTCCTGAGCCTTCTGTTTCTTAAAAATAATCAGCCTAAAATAATCTACATGCCAAAAGAGATACACTTTGGAGTGGCAAATTTTGCTTTCCTACATATACAACAGGAAGAAACAGTGGTGCAGATAGAATATTTGCCTGTGGAGATAGAATATTTGCCTATATTCACTTAAGACATTGGAATATTTTTTAATTTAAAATTCTTAAACATTCAAAGCATTTCCCAGAATAACTTCAGAGATATGGCTCAAGGGGAGTTAAATTATTTTCTAATTTATTTAACCTCTTCTGAAGCTCAGAAATATTTCCTTTCTAAATGATGTAGGCCTTCAACCTAAACAACGTGATCTTGCATGAAAAACTATTTTCTTGGAAAAAATGCGTATAAAGAAAAATTGCTATATGGTTTTTTTTGAATAAAGATTAAATAAATAAGAAGTCATGATAGGATATATTAAAACAGTGGAAGATTTATAAACCTTCTAAATTATATTAATAGGAGCTTGAAAGAAAGACCAGCCGTAAATAATACTGAGTTGACTATGTTTTATAATAATGCTCTCCATGCATTCTTACAAGGGAGCCATAGGCACAGGTGACTCCAGCCCTTGTGATCAAGCTTGGAGCAGGACCCACTGCATTCTTAAGAGTATGTCTTTGGTAACAGTGGCAACCTATTACAGAAGGTTTTTGGTGTGTTTTTTTTTTTTATAAAAATAATTCATTTTTAATTTTCTTCCAGAATTATTGAGATATAATTGACATATTGTGTAAGTTTAAGGTATACAACATGTTGATTTGAAACACTTTTATTGCAATATGCAATAATTGTGATTGCAGTTGGTTACCACCATAGTGCTAGCTAATGCCTTCATCACATGATGTCATTACCATTTCTTTTTTGTAGTGAGAACATGTAAGATCTGTTCTCCTAGCAACTTTCGAGTATATAACAGAGTATTAATAACTATAATTGCCATGCTGTACATTCGATCCCCAGAATGTATTCATCTTATTACTGGAAGTTTTCATCCTTTGATCAGCCTCTTCCCATTTCTCCCACCCTGGCAACCACTGATCTACTCTGTTTCTATGAGTTCAGCTTTTTTATAATCCACATTTAAGTGATATCATACACTATTTGTCTTTGATATACTGGCATATTGTAGATTTTGCTGGTCAGATCAGGTTTCTTCAATGATCTCACCAAGCTTGCAAGGTGCAGTGAATCTGTTTCCCAGAAATACATGGCCTTATCAATGTATTTTTCTCACTTTGACAGAAAACCAATGAAGATGGTATCAATCACTCCCAATTACTGCTATGACAAGTTTCTGTAATAGTTCCTGAAGATCATTCCCTATGGGATGCACTGTTTAAAGGAATAAATAAATAAATAAATAAATTTTAAAAATCAATATTTCACCTGAACTAGATCTGAAATGGAATGAGTTTTGCTGGTGACTAGTGATCTGTTCACTGGCTAATCATTGGCATTCTACCCGGGCAGATTGATTTGTAAATCCCTGGGGTGAAAGCAGCTCCAAGATTCTGTATACTATATTTTTCTCTTTTCAGTAGCTTACCTTTGAGGTAAGAAGGTGAAATTCATCAGAGACAGGGGATTGGTGGAATATTCATCCTTGGGCAGACTCTGTCATGGGCATTTTTCAGATATCATTCCATGAATCACAGCAACATTTCCTGTGGAGAGGACAATTTCATTCCTAGTTACATGTGACAGAACTGAGTCTTAGAACAAAGAGGGAGATAAAGGCTGGATCAATCAGTTGTCCATGATGACACTTGGATCACAACCGAAGAAATTTTTTTCCAACATGATTTCTGCTCAGGAGGTCAGAGGCTTATCTAAGCCTTCATTATAGCCTCAGTGGAGTGGAGTATGTCTCAATTTTTTATCTTGGGTTTCCAGTGTTGAGTATTTGAGTAGGGGTGATAGGTCAGATAGCCAAGGCATGCCTTTAAGGCACACCTGAGTTAAATGTGTATTGTCAGAGGAATGAGAATACCTAGAGGCAAAAGGTAACATCCTAACAACCGCAATAGAGGAAAAAACCAATACAACAATACAACCATCTGAAAATAGAGCCTGTTAGCAGTAAGCATCACAGTATTGGAATGGGGACAGCAGGTATGAAAAGCACGATTGCCTTTTGCTAGGACAAAGGGCTTTCGATGACTCAAAGACCATCTCTATATATTTTTACGTCTGTCTAATATAGCTTAAAAGTTCACCAAACATGACTCTTACTGTCCTGTTTCTCAGAGTTCAAAATTTCTTGATAGAAATTAGAAAATTTAACATTATCATTAATCAAAGATATGTGCCCTCATGTTTATACAATTCTTTTAACCTCAAGGAACCTGAGTAATATCAAAAAATATTTATCAAATCAAAAATATATTAGGAATCTAGTCTTATTGACCGTGAAATATGCAAACTACCTCATAGGGGAATGATGTGTTAACACGGTAATTTAGGACAGGAAGAATTTGGTGAAATTGCAGGGAGAGTTAAGGCAGTCAGATGTAATTACTGACCTGATCCATCAGAATACCACATACCTTCCGTGATGGGATGGGCTAACAGCAAAATTTTCAAGATCACAAGCTGGTTTGATCTTAATCACATGTTCTTCTTGGCAGATTGATGCTCCCTGGGACTATCAGTCAAGTGTACCCTGCATTTGAGCCTCTAGTAAGCTAGGTGTCATGGAAGCTACCAAGAGGGCAATGGCATGAGCCCTTCCTAATGAACTTAAACAGAGAGAGAACAGTGAGAGAGAGAGGGAAAGTGTGAACTGGAGTGAGTGTGAGAAAGGATTGCTTCTAGCACTGGGAACTAAAGTTTCTTTCCAAAAAAAATCAAAGACATTTTGGAAAACTTAGAAACACACAGGAATGGCTATTAATTGAAATGAAGGGAAGCTTTAAGTTCATGGGATGGGCAAATTTCCATCATTCCTTCCCTGCAAAGATAGTTCTAGCTTTCTCTACTACATGGTCCTATGGAAATGGAATATCAAAGGAAAAATGGTTGAGTTGGAAATACATGTAGTATTTAGGAGCCTACATCTGGCTTGATTTGTTGGTTGGGTGTCACCGTGTACTAAGTACACACATTGATTGCCATCTTATACCCTAAATGTCCGAAGAGTGGACAAGAGAAAAGAGGACATATGGTGGAAAACCACAAGCATCAGGGGTCTTACTGCCGTGACCATCATTTTGTGCCTCAGTATCAGAAACCATTGCCCATCCACCAGGGACCCCACAGAGGAGAAAGACATCTTGTGGTTGATAAAGGCGAGAAATGTGGTAGATAAAAGGTCTAGCTGGTAAAGAATCCTGTCAGAGATTTGTGAACATTCAGTTATAGAATTGTAAGGCTGGAGACTTTTCAGTTCCTCCTAGAATTTCCAGATAACACATACAATTAGAGATTATCCTGTCTCATTCAAACAATAGCACATCATTCCGCACATAGATTATCTCTATTAGTGTATGATGGCTCTTTGTGGCTCAGGTATTGATAGCTTTAAATACCAAGGGCATTTCCCACTTGACCAAATCACCACCATTGTTTTGAAATCCTTTCTCTGGCTGACTATCAAACTGTGGTTCCAATGTGTACTTTGGACTTCAATGATAAGCTTCCTGGCTAAGGATTGGCAGCTTTTTTTTTTTTTTCTCTCCTCTGTCCTAGAGGAGGTTTTTTTGGAACAGGTTTCAAACATCACAATTAGGGATTATTCAGTTTTAAAGGCCCTATAAAAGCCAATTGGAAAATGCCAAGAAAAAAATGTTCAATTGATGTGTGCCAGATTACTTAATAATGAACACACAAAAAGGACACCTGTTTCTTTCCAGCCCCCTAATATGGGAAATTTGACAAGAAAACAGAATGTCCAGGCACTAGGGCCTCTGAAATTTCTATATTGGCTCCCCTGGGTTGGGGGTAGGGGGGAGCTTAGGCTGCTGTTGTTTTGGTTAAATCTTACCATATGACATGGTTACATTAGAAGTTGAAATGATACAGGCTACGAATAAGGAGACCAGCTTTTTGGTCCCACTCCCACCGTTAGCTAGTTGTGGACCTTGTGGTGCGTCACCCACCCAGCCATTCATCATGTGAGCCAGGTGGTGGGACTCCATGATCTCTGAGGACCGTCTAGTTCAAAGTCTAAAAATTGTAATTCATGACATGACTAATATTTTTTCTTATCTTTACATATTTTACTATAGGAAAAGATTGTATGTTTGGCTGTGATCTAAGAAAGAAAAGGACAGTGCACTAAAGATTCATTTTATGCTCTGAGACAACCCCCTCTGAATTTTCCATTACTGAGCTGTATTCCTTCTAAAATCCCCACTGATTAGGTGGGCTCAGGAGGAACGTGGTTTTGCTGTGAGGCAATACGGTGTTTTATGGTGGAGTATGGCTCCCAGCGTTGGTCCAGGGATCTGAAGAGAAGGGTGTTTCAGAGGAGCACTGCTAGGACTAGGGAGCAGGGGGGCAGGTATCAGAAATACTTAGAAATACATCAGCAAGCATTGGCCATTGTTGCCACATCTTAGCCCATCCTCAGATTGTCAGTCCTGTTTCCTTCCCACCCTGTGTACCCTTATCCTCAGACTTCTTCCCCACGACTCTGACACATGTGACGTCCACCAGCCAGTCCTCCAAAATACATCTTGAATCAGCTCTCCTCCTCTCCGAAGCCAGCACCAGCGCTCCTGCCTGTACTGCTGCAGAAGCGTTCAGAGTCGTCTCCAATTTTCAGTTCTTATCCTCACTCCACCTCATTTTCCACACAATGGCCAAGTGCTCTTTTAAAGTATAAGTTAGCTCAGTCAGGGTAGCTCAGTCAGGTGGGCATCCGACTCTTGGACGCTTGGATTTAGTTCAGGTTATGATCTCAGGGTCGTGGGATCAAGCCCCACATCCAGGTCTGTGGGCAGTCTGCTGGAGATTCTCTCTCATTCTCCTTCTGCCCCTCCCCCTGCGCATGCTCTCTCTCTCTCTCTCTCTCTACCTCTCTCTCAAATAAATAAAAATAAAATTTTTAAAAAATTAAATAAATAAAAGTGTAATTTAAAATATGTCACACTTTGATTTGAAACTCAAGGGTTGGGGTACTTGGGTGGCTCAGTTGGTTAAGCATCTGACTCGATTTTGGCTCAGGTCATAATCTCAGGGTCATGGACTTGAGCCCCACCTCAGGCTCCACAGTCAGTGGGGAGTCTGCTTGAGATTCTCTCTCCCTCTCCCTGTGCTCCTCCCTCTCATGCTCTCTAAAATATAGAAGCAAATCTTTAAAAAAATAAAACTCAAGGGTTTTTCCTTTGCGCTTATGATCCTATGGGCCTATGACCTGATGGCCCACAGGGCTCCAACCCCTACCTTCCTTTGCCTTCTCTATGAAAGTTTGGCCCACGCTGTGAATAGCTGGTTTCTCCCAATCTCTGCTGAAGTCTTTCTCTGAAGAGGCTTTTTCTGACCATCTTACTTTAGTCCCTACCGTATTTTCTATCTCAGCATTGTGTTTCTATGTTCCAGAGCCCTTACTGCAACCTATTTGTAGCTTTTAATGTGTTTGTGTTCTTTTTTTTATTATTTGCTTGATGAGAGCAGGGATCACGCTTATCTTATTCATTGTGGAATATTCTAATAAACATGTGTTGAGTGAATGAATAAATAAATGAACAAAATGAATTTATCAGTCCAGTTACTTGCATCAGTCACTGCTAAGAATGAGTACAGGAAAATTTCAGGAAGAAAAGGGGATCACAAAAATTCTGGAGTGTGTAAGTTTTTCAGAGTGGCAAATCATGGGCAACCTGGAGCAGTGTGGGAACTCTGGGGAACAGAGTGCTGTAGGATTGCTAACAAGAAAAATGAAGGGGAAGATGGAGACCATATCAGGATGTCTAAAACAAGTACCCCTCCATTGGCTTGCTTTTCCGTGAGCTGCTTCCTCCCATTTGTCATTCCCATGCTGCTTCATCTGCCAGACTCCCTGCCTTAACTTGCTTTGTCCATTTGTGGCCCTTTCCTTACTTGTTGCCCTTCTCTAACCCAGTGGTGTACACAGGCACCTTTTTGCGGCTCATCTTTCTGGAGCTTTTTGTGACTGGACATTGACCACCCCCTGTGGTGATAGACTATTGTTAATTCTGGAAAATTGTTTTGTCTTACCTCACATACAGGTAATAAAACCAAAATATTCATTCAGCTTCTGATAAGTTGCTATTCAAACAATGGGTTATATGGGGCATTCTGTTCTTCCTCATCCATGTGAAGTGGAAACCTGTAAAGTCCTTCCACAGAATGATAGTACCTGAAGATACTCTGGTAGGACAGTTCAGGGTAAGCAATGGGTTGTAAATTAAGTGATTCTTTTCATCAGACATTTAAAAAAGGGCTCCATATCATGAAGTACACCTGGATTTCTTCCTCAAATAAATTCAGGTTTTCAGAAATTTTTCATGGTTAAATCTAGAGGGACATAAATATGTTCAACTTTAAGAAAGCAAAATTTAAAATGTAAAAATGCCTGATTTCTTTTATTGGGATAATTAAATCCCATGACAAATTGAATGTATTTGCCATGAATTTACCTTGTTTCTTATCAACTTGTTTATATATGGTGGAGAGATCCCATCTTGTATGTACCCTGCCATCTTTCTATTAGAAAGAATTCTTAAGAATGATTACATTTCATGCTCTACATGGAAAAACCAATCATTGTTCTATTTTCCTTTGCCATACCTCGATGTTTTACTTGAGTGTTTCTATGCTCGGGTGGCATGTGGCTGCCAATCCCATTCACCTGCAGTCCAGCATGGCGCTTTTGGACCTGGGTCTGCTGGCCGTGCCCCTTCGTTGTAGTGGGCGAGTCTCTGGCAGCATGGCCACTGGCTTGTCCTTTTCTTCTCTCACTCTTCCTGGTGACTCCAGAGTACTATCTATCTCTGCATCTGTCAGCGTGTCTGGCATTTGTTCTACAGAAGATGATGAATTGGCAGCTGCTGACATCTGCTTTGGACTAAAGGAAGGGAGAATAAACATCTTGTTATCTGAGTTCAGTCTTGTCACAGGTGGGCTTTCAGGAGGCTTCCCTGAATTTTGTTGCAAAACCAAGTTTGTATTTTGTTTTCAGTTTTGACATTTTTCCATCAAAAAAGTAGAGATGGATGGCTTGGAAAGAGACGCTTAAAAAATCTGGTTGCAACATAGATGGCAACAAAATGCTTAGCATGTGTTGAACTGAAACTGGCAAGCACTCTTGGATTATTACTAAGTGTGACAGCATCAGCATGATGGGGGGCGTCTCACCAAGAACAGGGCATCATCGGGCAGATCGATAGAATCAGTCACTGGGACATCGGGAGCTCACTTTAAACCTGGGCATATGTGTGTGTCTGTGTTCTGGAAATTTTAATCTCGATGTTCACATTTTTATTTTCTATTCTTATAAACTTTTATCTTAAAAATAGACTTTTATTTTACAGGGAGTTCGTATCTTGTTGATGTAGGCATGGCCTTTCACATCTGGTCCTTTATCTTCATCAGCAGCATAGAAATCGTGTAAGAAAGCAACCGTCACTTACTGAGCATCAACTGTGTGATGGGCATGGTACTTCCGATGCACTTGCTCATTTGGTCCTCACTACAGCCCTGTGTGGAGTATATCAGTACACCCACTTTACAGAGTAGGACCTCACAGACTGGGCATTAGGAAATTCCAAGGCACCCTGGAGCTTTAAAATCCCAGGCGTGGGAGACTTGCTTTGAGGAGTACGTTCTTCTGAGGAGCTTCCATATGTTTGGCTTTCTGCTAGACAGAGACAATGTAATCGATAGTGTTCATCAGTCTTGTAAAGGTTTATAATTTGAGCAGAATGTACATCTGCATTTAAAGAAAAAGCTATTCAAGATAATCATTTCTAAGTTTAGATGGCTACTATGGACCAGTGCTACTCAACCTTTTCGTTTTGGGCACACACAGAATTGTTCAGAAGCAAGTGACTGGTCCTTGGGCCCTAGCACCTCCTGGCTGTGTCCCATTGACCTGGAGGTGGAGGGGACTGAGAAATTAGCACTGTTTTGAGCTATTTCCTGACTCATGGCTGACAACATCAAATTCTAGACCATTGGTGCCTTAGAAATTGAAGGAGGGAGGTCTGCAAGGAGCAGGTCTTTTTATGATGCAGGTGGGGGTTATGAAATAATGCTGGGATTTGGACAAAAGGACATCGTCAGAGAAGAACTAGGCTGGGGGGGATAGTAAGAGCAAGCATTAGTAGGTACACCTGCAAACAGTGGACCCCGGCTGCAAAGACCACGAGGGGACGGTAAGCTTTACCGAATACTTACTGTAGATGAGCACTGTGCTATTTTTTTTAAAGATTTTATTTATTTATTTGAGAGAGAGAGAGAGGGAGCACGAGCAGGGAGGAGGGGAAGAGGGAGAGAAAGAAGCATGTTCCCTGCTGAGCAGGGAGCCCTATGTGGGGCTTGATCCCAGGACCCTGGGATCATGACCTGAGCTGAAGGCAGATGAGTAACCGACTGAGCCACCCAGGAGTCCCAAAACTCTGTATTATAGAGAGAATACATAAATTCACAGACATGATTTTTATCCCTTGATAGGAAAAAATAAATGTGGGTAGTGTTGGTTGAATTGAGGGAAGAAGAGAGGAGATCAAACTTACGCAGACTGAATTTTGAAATCATGACTTCTTCGTATTTAGGTATCAGTGGTTAGAAACAAAAAGATAAATGGGATTGAAATTAAGGAGTCCTAACTCCATTGTCAGAGTAGAAGAAGAGTGGATGTGGTCGGTGAACAAACTCCCATCTTTCTCCAGAGAACAGAGAGGAAATTTGCTTATTTCATGAACATTTAAATAATAAGCTTTCTATTTTCCTGATATGTTTTTAAGCTTTCTATTTTCCTGATAAGTTTTTATCAATACTGATTGATCATATCCTTCTAACTTCTTTCAGGAGAGACCACACTTCTTTCTTTTTATTTATGGTGGTAAAAAAGACATAAATTTACTCGTTGTATTAGTCAGGTTCTCTGGAGAAGAAGAACCAATGGGTGATTTGATATATCTGCATATCTGTATCTATATCTGTATTTATATCTATTTATCTATGTATCTGTAGATCTATTAGATTCATTATAAGGAACTGACTCACACAAATATGGAAGCTAACATGTCACAAGGTCCGTAGTTGGCAAGGTGGAGACCCAGGAGAAGCATGGATGGTGTGGTTCCAGTCTGAGTCAAAGACCTCAGAGCCTGGAGAGCCAATGGGATAAGATCCAGTCTGCAAGCTGGCTAGAGATGGAGGAAGAGCTGATGTTTCAGCCAGGGTCCAAAGGACAGAGAAGACCAGTATCCCAGCTCAGTCAAGTAGGAGTTCCCTCTTAATCAGGCATTTTGTTCTATCCAGGTCTCTAGTGGATTGAATGAAGCCCACCAATATTAAGGGACGGCAAAATGCTTTACTCACTCTACTGATTCAAATGGTAATCTCATCCATACACACTCACAGACACACCCAGAATCACGCTTGACCAAATCTCTAGGCATCCTGTGACTCGTTCTAATTGACATATAAAATTAACCATGACAGCCTCTTAACAATTATTAAGCATACGTTACAGTATCATTAACCATATGCTCTTTGCTATACCGTGGATCTCTGCAACTGTTTCTTCTTTCTAAGTCTGTATGCATTGAACAGTAACTCCCTATCTCCCTGCCCCTCTTCCAGGCCTGGTGTCTGCCATCCGCCATTCTGTTTTCTGCTTCTGTGAGTTTGACTCCCCTAGATATCTCATATAAGGGGAAACAGGCAGAATTTTCTTTTTGTGATAGGCTTATTTCACTGAGCATAATGTCTTCAAGGTTCATCCATGTAGTCACATATGACAAGATTCCCTTCTTTTTTAAGGCTGAATAATATTCCATTGTATGTATGCACCACATTTAAAAAAAAAAAAGAAAGCATCCATTCATGGACACTTAGGTTGTTTCCACATCTTACTGTTGTAAATAATCCTCTACCAACCAAGGGTCTTTGGCATCTTGTGGATATACTCCCAGAAGTTGGATTGCTGGATCCTATAGCAGTTCTATTTTTAAATCTTTTTGAGGAACCTCCATAGTGTTTTCCATAGCAATGGCGCCATTTACAATCCCCAACAGAAACTCTACTCTTTTTAAAATTCTGACAAACACAACTTTTCTTATTTTCTCTTAGCACAGCTGAGGCCGACTGACACTTACAAAAAACTCTCAAGTACCATGGGAGAAGAAAAAAGGAAAAAAATTGCACAAAGTGCAACATAAAAATAGTTAAATCTAAAAGGGCAGTTCCTGCTCTGAAGATATCCACATTCCAGGCCCAAAGAGGGAGCCGTATATTTCTTTCAGTCTGCTCTGTTTCTCTTGCTCCACTTTCTTGCAACGTCTACACATGGCAGACAGCCCTGTGCTGCAGACATAAGGGAGAGCTTTCCCTGACACCTCAGTCCTTCGCAGACAGTGCCAACTTAATTCTCAAGGCTCTCTAGTGTTAGGTTGCTGCGCGCCTGCTCCCAGACTGATGAAAAGCCATTCTCCGCGGTGACTCCTTCCTTCCTCAAATACTGTGCAGAATTAGGAGATGCTGATGGCTGGACCTAAGGGTTGACATCACCCACACACAAGCTCATGTACCCCTTTCCTACTTTCCATTTCCACTTAAAAAAATATTTGTTTCCAAGCATCTTAATATGCCTTAACTTTTATAGTGCAAATAAACTTCAGATCCTCTTAAATCACTGTTGACAACCCAGAGACAACTGCTGTTGTGGATTTGACATATTACCATCCAGTACAATTTTCAAAAATTTGCATACATATTATATTCAGAAATAACACATGCCTATTTAAAGTTTACAAAGGACAAAATGCTGTATGCGTCATACTGTATTTTTGCCCTTAAAATTATGTGTATGAGATCTTTTCGTTGATATAGATAATATTCCCTTTAAGTGTTACCTCATTCGTCTGCTTAGATAAATGAATATTTAGACTGTTTTTGAATTCTTTCTTTTTATAAATAGTGGTGTATTGGACACCCTTCCATATATCTTCAGCCTCATTGTACAATATGAGTGTTTCTCTAGTATATACTCTTTCAAGGAGAACCAATAGACTGTAAATGAGGACAGGAGAGATACTGCTATGTTGCTGGTCAAAGTAGCTGTAGCAATTTGCTCTCCACTAACACTGTGGAGAGCAACTAACTCACTGTCTGTGAGTTCCTTTTCCACATAGCTTCATCAGCATTTGATGTTTCTGACCATTTACATTTGTGCAAATCTGAGAGCAGAAAGACAATTTCATTGTAGCTTTAATTTGTGTTTTCTTCATTACTGACGAGGTAATCTCTGTGTCACCTCTCTCCATTAGGACCATTATCTATCCATCTTCTTTTGTTATTTATGTTTTCTCTGCTATTTTATGCTGTGTGCCAAGACACCCAGAACTTAATTTACGACAATAATAATAATTTCATCTTCAATCTATAAATTGGGTATTCTCTCTCTTCTGTTGTTCTCTAATTTTTTTATTTTTTTTCTTTCTCAGAAATTGATTTTTAAGAATACTTACACACACATTCATTATGTAGATATACTTATCCAAGTTGAGACACATACACACACACGTTAGATAAATATAGATATATTTGGGATAACTGTTTGTGCAAATGCAAATATTTTCTCCAAGTGTGTTGCTTGTCTTTTAAATCTGTGATATTCTTTGACAACAATTGTTAAGTTTTTTTAAAGGAATGAGGATTTTATCGAATACCTTTTTTCTGAATCATTTGACATGATCATGTGATTTTTCTGCTATAAATTTTAAATGTGGTTAATTACATTTGATATATGTCAAACACAGTATAATCCATGCTTGCATTTCTAGAATTAGTTGTATTATCATCAAGTGCAGCTTCTACCTGCCACCCAATCACAAGGCTATGCATCCATGTGTCAGGTTTTCTGATATATGGCAATGCCCCACTTTTAGCAACACAATCTGTTGTGTTAAAGTATTGCTGTGTACCAAGCCACCCAGAGCTTAATTTACAGCAATCATTATTTTATCTTAAATCTGCAAAATTGGGTGGGCTCCACTTAGCATCAGCTGAAGTGGCTTGAAGGACATCTAGAATCATCTGGATATTGTCTCGTTGTAGTATCTGGTGATTGATACTGGTGTTGGTAGGAGCCTTAGCTGATGCTTCTGGCCAGAACATTATTATGTGTTTTCACAATATGGTGGCTGGGTCGCAAGGGCAAGAATCCTATGAAAGAACCCATGGAAGCTGTGCCAAATTTTATGACCTAATCTCAAAAGCCATGCAGCCTTACTTCCAACACACTCTGTTCCTCAAACAAGACACTAAGGTTGGTCCATACTTAAAGGGAGAGAAGTTACACCACCTTTGGTATGATAGAAATGTCAAAGAATTTGAAGACATGCTCTGACACAATATGAAATGGACATTCAGGAAAGAGTTTCTTAAAGAGCAGTATCCAATGTTGCAGTTTATGATGAGGTCCATGGAAAAACTCCCATCTTTCTGTAAAGAAAAATCAGGAGATTCTATTTATTGAGTAAATATGTTTTCTGTGTCCAGGTATGGTTCTAATTACTTTACAAATTTTGTTCACCAAGTCCTCATAGAACCCTATGAGTTAAGTTCTATGAGTATTCCCATTTTTAAGAGGTGGAGAGTGAGTCAAAGGTGGTTAAGTAAGTCGTCCAGGGTTGCACAGGTAGAAGGAGAGAACCGGAACTCAGACCCATATAGTCTGATTTTCCAGAACCTAGGTTTTAGTTACATCCTGATTTTTCTCTCTGCACTAGAGGCAGGCTGGGCACACGAGGGACAGGGAGGGGGCACAGGGGCTAAGTGTTTGTCCTTAAGTGAGCCAATGGAATGAAATGAAATACCTCTGTTTATTTTTTATTTTAGACTTATTTCAAAAAATACAAACAAACACAAAAAAATACAAGTTATGCTGGCCTGAAGTTTTTACATTTTACTACTAGCTTCAAAGAGCTAGGCTCTGATTTGTTGAAAATCTCTTCTACTTTTGCTAAGTATTTAATACTATCTTCTTTTCATTCTTCATTTCTTTCTTCTTTCTTTGGGTTTTCCATAAGCTTATGTTCCAGCCCTTAGAATGGAATGATAAGGTTATTTGTTTATAAGTTTTCTTATATTTCTACCACAAATTCATTCAAGTTTACACATGTCCAAGACCAGTATAGTTGACTTTCTAATGTCTCGATACGCAGCGCCCTTGCTGCTGTTCACGTCTAAATACTTCACAAGTTCATTACAGTTTCCTCGTGGTTCTCTTTTTTTGTTGATACACCCTGAAACTCTCCAGCCACATTGGAATGAGGACTTACACGTTATAGCCCCTCAGAGAGTATTTTCTAGGAACTCCCCAGGAATTGTAAACTAACCACAGTAACAATTAGCTTTCATGGTATCACAGAGGAGATTACCTCCAGTTATGAAAGGACTGGGGCAAAGTTCAAATAGTGCCCTTGTTAATTGAGCAAAATTAGATTGCTTTGAAATGAAAACAAATTAAGCCTAATAAATTGTTTCACTTTTCAGGACAGATCAAATTTATTTTGAAGAAATCTAAATCACAAGTGCCTCGGAGAAACATCATAGCAGAGAAAGTATGGAACCAGCCTACCAACTGACTAAATATTCAGCCTGGAAACAAGATTTGTGTTAAGAAATTAAGTTTTAAGTTGGATTTTGTTTTTATTTATCACTAAATATACTTCAAGTGTTTCTTCTCAAAAGATGTTAAGAAATAGGAAACCAATAGGAAGATAAGAGAATGTTTCCTCAGGGAGTAGTCAGTCCACATCTGGTGCTTAATTTGGTCATTGTAAACAGTCATAGTTGTAGCAAGGGCTGAAAAGTGCTCATTTGGGGGCTTTTAATGTACATGTGAGTTTAAGCAGTAGAAAACACATTTGTCTCAAATTGTGCATTTGCCTGCAGTGTAGATATGAGTGAAGAATTATGTTCTTTAGGGTATGTCAGGAAATCTGTTGGAGATTTAACTATTGAATACTAAAATTCAAACATCCCTAGGTTTGTGTCTCATGATGGATTATGATTTGAATGATATAGCCTGGCTGGGTCTACATGTGTTTTTGGAAGGAATTAACTGGTGCATAAGAGGTAAGGCATTAGCTTCTCAGCATGGGAACAGGTTGTGTGCTAGAAAATGTTTCAACAAATGTTTTTTTTTTTCCTTCAACTAATGTGTTTCACTGTGTGGAGGGGATGTTTCCCCGCAGCAATGACTCCATTCTGCTCTCTCCGCTTAATGGGAGACACCCTGGTCTAGCTCTCTAGAAACACACCATATGGGAAAATACGCCATACTTTCAGCCTGTAGAACATTGCAGTGTTGTATGCACATGGATGGAAATTTCCAAAAAAGCTCAAGTTAGGATTCTTCCTTTCCTAGGAATAGAGTTTTATTTTCTTTAACAAGTCTTATTTTTTTTAATGAAACTCGTAAGTAATACCCATAGAAAAAGCAAATAGGTGGAAATATTTTAAAAATTATGATAATATAAAATTAAGTAAATAGGCCTAATAGTGAATTTATTGTTGAGTCTGTTATAAATCTGCACAGCCAAATAGTGAATCTATTAATAGGGAGGTCGAAATATGTCTTTACTTCTTTTAGGAACAGTTGGCTATGATGCCCATTAAGCTGGAAAGAAAGCAGGAGGCTGTGTTAACATATTTGCTGCCGTGAACAGTAATAGCTTAAACTATTTCACGGAAGAGAAGCACATCAAGTTCTTAGAATTTTGATTTAAGAAAAACACAGGGTGTTGTTAGATGTGATTATATGAAATGATGTCCTTGTCACAAATGGAAGTCATGCTTTGACCAACACTTCCTATAAATCATCTTTTTGAAGTTCAGGGTAAAACAGTTTAGAGCCCATCTCCTGAGCCAACGTGTGGTCAGGCCCTGACACCCAGTTGTCCTGTGACCTTGGGCAAACTATGAGACCTCTAATTCTTAGTTTTCTCTCATCTAAAAAAGAAGCTATACTGTATCTACTTTAGAGTATATTTAAAAAGTAAGAATATACATATAAAGTACTTAGCATGAGGCTTGGCACATAATAAGCACTGAGACCGTGAATGTCATCATTATTATGTATGGCATTATTATTATTTTATGGCTAACAGGGTGATTGCAAAGGAAAACACCCATGCCTGCTTTGTGACAGAATTCAGTCATGTAATAAGCTCATAGCAGAGCTTCGAGACTGTCCTACCGTTGTTCATTGTCACCAGGTAACTTGGAAATAGCACAGAAACTTTTCTTAGATAAATTTCATCCTGAGGACTTACATTTTTTTATAAAGATTTTATTTATTTATTTATTTGTTTATTTATTTATTTATTTATTTATTTTAGAGAGAGACAGATAGACAGAGCATGTGTGTGAGCCAGGGAAGGGGCAGAGAAAGAAGGAGACAATCTCAAGCAGACTCTGTGCTGAGCGTGGAGCCCGAGGTAGGGCTGCATCTTACACCCTGAGATCATGACCTGAGCCAAAATCAAGAGTCGGACACTCTACCAACTGAACCACCCAGTGTCCCAAGGAATTAAGTTTTTTAAATCAAAATATTGTGGAATATTAAAGAGGTGAACTGCCATAGTCTGTCTATTTTCTCAACCTATGTGTTACCCCGCAGGCTTAGAATAATTTTTCTATTTGCGTATTCAACAAAGACTTCCAAAAGAATATCAAGCATGTAAATTACCATGCATTCTAGACTTTTCTGAAATAAGGAATGTTTTTTTTCAGATACATTTCCCCCAAAATGAAAATTCCACTAATTCAGGTTGGAATTACATTGCTTAGAGTATTTTCATTTTGATTCCGACTCGTCTGAAATGCCTAATTATACAAATAAGAAAAATTGTTTCTCAGTTCCTTAGAAATAGGAAAAACTACTGAAATCTAAATGTAGATGGAAAAAAAATGAGCAAATAATCGTTTAGATAAAGGATTAGCAATTTTGAATGCAGCTTCTCAATTCCCCTAAGGAGCAAAAGATAATTTTAGCAGGCTTGCATTTTGAGGAGGATGATGATGATGGTGGTGGTGCCAAGAATGCAGTTATCAGGAGTGTGATCATTTCTGATCTAAAGGTCACTGGTTTAGTGTGTGGGGGAGGAATGACATTTGTATTTTACCTTCTGCTTGGACGCTTTTGCGATGACTTAGACGTTTAGCTACATGGTTCATTTTTGTCCTCAAGTATGACTAGAGGGCATATTACTTCTGGAAGACTTGAGATTGAAAATGACTTATTCCTCAATTAAAAATAAAATCTTTGAGTTAAAACACAGCCCCCTTCCCTGTGGGACCCTGCTCCAGCCTCCAGGAGGCATAACGGAACAATCTCCCGGTGCTCAGTGAATGAAATGTAAGTCATCAGAGTGTCAAAAGGTACAAAAAGCATGGCATTTTCAAAATAGATAACTGTATTCACCGAAATCCTGTTGGCATTTGGCGTAGCAGGTAGAACCATGGAAAATGGAGCAGCTCTACACAGGCACCATGGTTCACTGGGCGGCCCCATGGTAGTCAAAGGATTTTCATTTTAATCATTGCTTTCTTCTTCAATTTAGTTCTTCTGGTCATATTTTAAATTAGCTCTTTGTTCACGTGCTATTACGAGTCTGTTATTAAAAGGAGAGGAGTGCACTTTTTATATGATATTGTTTAATTCATTTTCCTCTTTCATTTTTTAATACACGTTGGCATGTGTAAAAAATAACCCCCTATCATTGATTTCAGACTGTGGTATTTACATGGTCGATGACTTTAGTCTTTTAAAAACAGCAGTTGTGATTCATTACTGCTTCACATTTATAAAAAGAACCCCTCCTATTTGGCCCATGTTTCTGATTAACCTGAGAGTAAGTTCTTACCTTTGAGCAGTTTTGGGTAGAACATGGCAATCTTTCTTCTTGAGATATGAGCTTGTGCCTCCACAGATTTTTGATAAACAGGAAGTGAAGTCCTGAGTCCATAAGTCACCTGGAAAATGTGAATAGAAAGTGTGTTTTCATTAGAAAAGCTTTGACAATACCATTTCAGTAGCATTAAATTTCACAACTAATTATTAAGTTGCAGACGTGTAAGAAAAAAGAAAAATGATCATTAGGGTTAATCTTAACATTACTTTATGAAATAATTAAGGAGTAGTTTTTAAAAAATCTGAATAAGGAAGAATTTTGAATTTACCAAAATTTCTCTTCACAGACAGTGCTATGACCAGAGAATCTGTATGAGGACAACTGCTCACACCATCCTAACCTTTATTCCTCTACATAAACCTCTTTTTGGGGTACCTGGGTGGCTCAGTTGGTTAAGCATCTGCCTTCAGCTCAGGTCATGATCTCAGGGTCCTGGGATAGAGCTCCGCATCGGTCTCCCTGCTCAGCTGGGAGTCTGCTTCTCTCTCTCCTTCCCCCCGACCCCCAATCCCTCTGCCTCTCCCCACTGCTCATTCTCTCTCTCAAATAAATAAATAAAATCTTTTTAAAAAAATAAATAAACCTCTTTTCTAAGTCACTTCTGTAGAATGAAAAGATTTGCTACACAATTATTAGGGAAGTTATGAAATAAGCATATATTGTTAAATCTCTAATGAAATGTAAATATAGAGAATCATGTGCTTTTGCATGTTTACCCTTTTTGGTCCTGCCGGCCTATGAGTGGTATTGGTGAGATGCCTGGATTGATATGAAAACTAGATGATATGAGGATATGAATGGCAAGGCCAAATACCAAGGAAAAATTTAATGAATTCAGTCTTTTATAGAATCAAACTAAAGATTAATTTAAGCCTTTAAATATTTCTCAAATGTTTAAACGTAAACCAGATCCAATCTGCTGTATAGCATTGAAGGAAAGTAGAAAAGTATTAATAAGCCATGTCACAATGTTATAAATGTCTGCATTAAAGATCATTATAGTTTCTCATTTAATCTACCTAAAAATTATTTGAGATAAAGAAAACAGGTTTATCATTATTCTTTTATGAGATGAGAAAATGCCACTTCACTTCAGGGAGGTTGAGTAATGGGGCCACAGACCCTAAGCTAGTAGTGACAGAGGCACATCTGGATAGATCTCTGATGTGACTGTAGTCTGGTGCACCTTACATTGTAACAGGCTATACCTTCTCTCCAAAAACTTAATCCTTTCTCAACTGTCTTCCAATTATACTGTGTACAAAGGCTTCCCTCTTATGGCTTGAGCATACAGCAGATTAAAATCTCATGGATTTATAGATTATTAGAATCGAATGATCTATAGATCTTTTTGTCCAACATTGTTATTTAGTACATATGCCATAGGAATTTAAATGATTTGCTAAAAAACGTAGCGCTTCTGAGGCAGAGCTGGGAATCACAACTTGGTGTATCCCATGCAGTTCAGGAGCCTTTCTATATAATCAAACCATGTGAACTGTACTTTAATACAATTGTTCAAATCATATTGTTGATCTATGAGAAAAAAAATGCTTAAGGCGGCAATGGGAAGCTTGTCCTATTAACAAAAGGAGGGAGAGAGAGCGAAAGAAGGTTCAATATTTTCACTCTAACTGCGTAAAATGGCCACTGGTTTTAAGTCACAGCATAATTGATTTATAGCTAAGGATCTGTCTATATGAAGAAACAACTTCAGGTCTCCTTTCTTAGGCAAATATGATCCTTTGTTGTTGTTGTTGTTTGTGTGAGTGTGTGTGAGTGTGTGTGAATGTGTGTGTATGTGTTTTGTCTTGTTTTTTTCTTGGAAGCTTCAAAAGTCGTGCCTAAGGAAAAGAAAATGCTGTAAAGTAGTGGTCAATGAGGTACTGCATTAGTCCTTTTAAAAATATGATGAAGACATTACCTTTTCAAAGGTATTCATACAACCTTGTGAGATCGTAGTCAGGAGGTAATCTGATAATACAGTTAATGTCACACAAGCAAAGCCTCTTAGTAAAAAATATGGATGCTAACTGCATTGGAGTTAATCAAGGAAGAGAGGCCAAGAAATTCTAAAATAATCCTTTCTAGTGCTGGAAGGAATGTTGGATGTATAACCTTAGGAAGGTATACAGTGGGCACCATTGGCTGAAAGTAACTGCTATACAGTAAATTGGTGGCCCTGTGGGTAAGTGGGCTGTTAACAAGTATTTTTCTGAGTATTGTATATATATTAATATTATATATTAAAATAACAAATTTGCTATGAAAATACATAGCTCTTATTTTAGAAGGTATTAAATCTACATTGTAATTTTGGGAAATCTGTTTCTATGAACTTCCTGTATAATTGGCAGATTTCCCTGTGGGATGAAAATCTTAAAAGTCATTCTATCTTTAGACACCTGGGTGGCTCAGTTGGTTAAGCGGCTGACTCTTGATTTTGGCTTGGGTCACGATCTCGGGGTCCTGGAATCAAGCCCTGTGTTGGGTTCTGGACTCAGTAGGGAGTCTGCTTGAGGATTCTTTCTCTCCCTCTCCCTCTGTCCCTCGCCCTGCTTGAGCATGTGTGTTCTCTCTCTCTAAAAATAAAATAAATAAATCTTTTAAAAAAAGTCGTTCTACCTCTAAAATATTGATAACATGACAGAGTCATTGATAAGTTAACATTGTTCTGTGTTTGCTTGCTACTGGTTCCATATCCATGAGTATTATGTAAGAGACTATCACATTAGCTAGAAAAACTTAATTAAATTGGTTGTTGGATGCCTGTCTTAATTGTCATTATAACACATAATCTTCAAACTTTACCTTCAAATGTCATGATTATTCTCTTATCTATAATATTTCCTAGAGAGATGAGTTTCCCACAGCTTCTTAACTGGAGATGAGAATTTGATTGCTGTAATTAACCACCAGGTGATGGGCTACTGAGACGTTGGTCTGCAGTTTTTGTGACTACATTTTATAAGATATGATGGTTTTGCTCGAGTAATAATAACAAATGATTTTGGAGTTAGGCTATATAATGGGAAAATGTTTAAAGTTTTTTAATTTGCTTATTTGCACAGAATTGTATATATATGATCCATTTAATTAGCCAGGGACTTACCAACTGCCTATAGGTATTCAGGTATAATTACTCTAAACTGTCCCATACAACTTATTTAAATAAAGAACCCAAGTAATTATTCTTCATTGGATTTCTCTTTAATAATTAGCATTTGTTAGCTCCTGATTCTGAATTAAGTCAGGGAGCAACCCAGTCATTATGAGGAGGAAGAAGGTCTTACGCAGAAGGGCTAGTGAAGACCTCAGTGTGGACATCAGAGGAGTCACGGATTGCATTTCGTGGCTAGAGAAAGTGGAACAGTGGACCTTCCATTCTACTCATGTGCACAAGACTAAGGAGGGAGCGATCTGGGGACAGAAGAATAAAGCATTTGGTTTGGGAAACATTAGATTTGTTACGCACATCAGGCATCCGTTCAGTGATGTTGTCTTGGCTGCTGAATAAATGAAGCTGGTGTTCAAGGAGAAAGTTCAGGACTGGAGGTATATATTTGGGAACGTCGGTCTATAAATTGATTAAACCTGTGATATTGGCTGCGATCATCTAAAAGCTGGGTATAGACATTAAGGACGGAGGCTTGGGTTATTTAAATATTTAGAGATGAGAAGATAAGAGAATTTAGGGAAAAGAGAATATGAAATTGTTACAAAGATGAAGGCAGAGAACCAGTAGTGCTTGGTGCCATAAAAAATTTAGATAAAAAGGTAATCACACATCTATGAAAAATTAGGGGTGTGTGCGTGCGTCCAAAGAGCATTATGCAGACAGACAGCAAAATGATAGTAGTAGCCAACACTATCTAAGTGATAGGAATGGGATTAGGATATGTATTATGTTATCTTTTATTCATCACTGTACTGATTGATTTTTTAAGTAATTATGTTTTATTTTTATAATTAGCAACAAAAACTATTTGCATTAGGAAAAAATCAGGCAGGCTTTTCATAGACTCAGTCTCAGGATAAGCTTCTCCTCTCGTTTACCATTCTATCGAACTACCTAACATTGATTATTTTTCTTTGTAGCTTTTGTATTTTCTCCCTAGAAGCTGGCCATTTGCGCAGTTCAGTACCTTTTATGTTACCTCTATTATTTATAAGAACAAAAGCCCTGGAGAGAAAGAATTTTCATGAGTGTGAGATTGGACCCAACTGGACCTTAATGTACACACTAAAATTCATGCGTCTTCACTGTCTTTATTACGTGAAAGCAAGCTTTGGAATGAATGATGTGGGAGATGAGGAGAATCTGCTGTAGACGTTACTTAAATCTTGCTCCAAGGGCATAACTTAAACCACTTTTACCTTAATTCACCTTGTACTGCACAGGCAGGAATGCCCTGTGTATGCATGAATGTGTGTGTGTGTGTGTGTGTGTGTGTGTGTGTGTGTGTGTGTAGGGTGCATTACACAAATCATGAGGCATGAAGGCAGTAACGTGCTGCTTTCTGCCAGTATCTTCAATAATAAGTCGATGTTTTCAAAGATTGACTTGAAGAACACTTTATCTGCAAGAGCGCTTCTCATTTTCTCAGAGGGCAAATATGAAAAGTAGCCCTCTCAGAATGTGCAAAATATTGTGTAAGGTTTATCTCAATTTTAACATAGATCAAAATATCTCAAGGAGATGCCAAATGAAAGCAGGACAGATAGGGTCACATGCCTAGAAAAGCAAATCATCACCCTTACTTTAAGTGATGTGACATAATTTCAAGAAGTTCAGTTTTTTATAAGAACTGGCATGATGTCTTTCCTAAGATAAGTATAACATTGAGTACATCGCCAATTTGGAAAAGAAAAAAAAAAACAAACAAGAAACAGGAAAGAAAATTGCTTTTTCCTCTGAGGAGGCACTTGAACTTCTTTAGAGCACCTGACAGACAGCGTGGTTATCTTCCCAGTGAGATTCAGGGAGACCTTAATATCGTGGGACATCTGCAACCTTGTATTTGCAGACATGCTCCCTCCCTTAGATTACAGCTCCTCCATGAAGATTCTTCCTCCTATTGCTCTCAGAGCCTGATCCCTTCCACACACATGCCCATAACCACCCCCACCCCCCATCCCCACACACGCACAGACACACACTGGCTCTCACACGTGGACTGAGTTTTAGCAGGCTCCGCCTGAAAGTCTCTACTGTTACTCATTTTGTTTGCCATCTCAGTAGCTAGTGGCTAGCTATCTAAACTAAAGCCCCAGAAATATCCAAAAAAATAAGCAAAAAAAATCCAAATGGTGTGCTGTCCCCTTAAGGGCAGACTTTTAGAAAATGGCAGCAGACAGATTGTAAAGCCTCTGTAGGGTGGGACTTCCCTACTCCTTGTGTTAAAATGTGTCTGGTTCTTTGAGCCTTAATTTTCCAGTTATTTGAAATTTTGTGTTTTCTCTCACACACCACTTATGGTCACAGGTGATGCACGTGATGGCCATCCCAGACGAGACATGTTAATCAGAGCTTTGCATTTAGCCTTTTAAGAAGTGATTATCTGGAAAACATGGCAATTAGAAAACAGGCATTACAAACACATCCATTCTTTCTTATATAGAAGTATAATCAGCCATGGCACTGCACTTAACTCAGTACCAAAAGCATAAATATCTAGGCAGTAATAGAAAAACTTTCCTCTGCGAGCTCCACCCATGACTATTTTTAGTGCGATCAATAGAAAACATGAGAAACCTCCTTCTAACAAATTTAATCTACTAAAGTTTCTGGACAAGTGAGGAGATGCCCTGAATTTCTTCTCATTGTTTAGAATGTTTTGTACAGGAATGATCTTATGGCCATATTATTTTCTCATTATGTCCTAGATTTGATGTACTCCAATTAAAAGGAAGGTTTTTTCCCCTGGTTATGAGCAATGTGACAATTTTAAAACAATGAAGTTGCAGTTTTCATTTAAATAGGCTGAAGGATTTCCGTTTCCCTTTACGTTGATACTAGAACACTTCAGGTGCATGGTAGCTGTATTGGTGGCTCATGTTCTGGAATGTTCTCTAATAGAGTGTGTGAATGTGTATGTATGTGTGTGTGTGTGTGTGTGCGTGCACAGGTGTGTGTGCCTCTCTGTGTGTGCACATGTGTGTGTGTGCATGAGTATGGCTGCGTATATATGTGCCCGTGTGTATATGTGTGTACACGTGTGAGCATGGGTGTGCATATATGTGCCCACGTGTATATGTGTGCACATGTGTGTGCGTGTGCATGAGCACAGGTGTGTATATATGTGCCTGTGTGTATATGTGTATGTGTGTGCCTGTGGATGCCTGTTTGTATGTGTGTGTGTGTTTGCGCATATGTGTGTCCGTGTGTGTGTGCGTGTGTGTGTGTGTGTGTGTGTGAAAATGGTAACAGGCTCATAAGCTTCTGGAACATCTAACATTGGAAATCATACCATTTTAAGAGAGAATAAACTCCTGGCCTGAGAGTATACAGAAGGTTCGGTGCATGCTAGCTTTGTGCCAAGATTTTCTAACTCTTAACAGAGTTATCAGTGGGGAAGCACCATTTTAATGTATTTTTTTAAGGGAAAAACAATAACATCGATTTACCTTTATTTTCCAACTTAAATGATAATTGTCCTAGTTGAATTTTGGGTAACTCAATACTATTGTGTTTTTATATAGAAAATTTTACTTTAAACAGAAACTTACATGCATATATGAAATTATTTTGGCTGTTGGGGTTCTCATCATTTCTGGCTCTCATAAATTAAACTCTAGTGGGTAAAAATTATTTTTCAGATCATCTTAAGGGCAGTAAATGTAGGATATTTAGGTAACATGCCAAATTGAACAATTTCTGCACAAAAAAAAAAAAAGAAGAAGATGGGAAGGAAAACGACAAGAGATTGGTAGTCTTAATGCCACAAAGTGATTGACTATATATTTCACTGCTCGAATTCATGCAAATAATTCATTTATTCATTATTCGTAAATTAGCCCATCAGATATTTACTGAGTGTCTAATTCCCAAGCAGTAATGTAGGGGATAGAGTGTTCAGAGGAGGGCTTGGCACTCTTACTTTGTCATGCTGACTGCCGTGTGGAAGGGTTAGGGTTAGCACAGAACCAGATTCAGGAGTTGTGATGGTGAAGGAGGGTTGTCTTGTAGAAACATTTAGGAATAGACAATTAGTTGGGTATTAAGGGAGGATTGGAAAGGAGTCAGAGTTGACTCATATTTCTAGAATAGTCGGCTTTGTAATGATCCCAAGGAAAGTTAAAAAAGAACGGCTGCCAAGTCTCTGATTGACATATTGTACACGGGGTGTGCACTTCACAGATAGATAACACATCAAAACCTCAGAACTTCAGAGTGCTGGTCAGAAGATAGTGACGTGGGGGGTATCACTGTGTAGGGGAGAGTTGGAATAAAGAGAGTATATGGGATCACAGAAGAAAGTACAGAGAAAGCAAAGTAGTGGAAGAATGGAACCCTACAGAAAACCAGCATTTAGAGGAAGAGTCAGTGCTGTAACTCCAGGGAGAAAAATCAGTTGTGAGCAAAGGCCAGACTGGTCTTGCCTCTGGCATGCTTCTACCAGGGAAGAATGAAAAAAGGGGATTTGGATTTGTGAGGACATAGAGTAAAAGAATCAACTATGGAGGGGGAAAAAAAAAAGCAGAATATAACGAGTTGAAGTATTGTGTTGTCCAGAAAGCCAAGTAGGTAGCGAGACTCAAGAAGGTCAATAATATGGAATGTAGCAGGGAGGTTACATAAAATCAAAACAGGAGTGTCCATTCAGTGTTTCTGTTTCAGTAAGTTAGTGGGCCCAAGAACCCACTTTCAGCCCAATTTCAATGAACTGGAGAGGAAAGAAAAGGACTCAGTTAGGTGCACAGTTTTGTGAAATTTGGTTATGAGGACAGATGGATGAACGGATCATCATCTAGAATGTTGAGATAAAGCCAGTGTCTTGGTCTGTTCAGGCTGTGTAACAATATATCACAGACTGGGTGGCTTCTAGACAAATATATTTCTCACGGTTCTGGAGGCTGGAAGTCTGAGATCAAGGTGCCAACGTGGTTGGGTGAGGAGCGTCTTCCAGATCGCAGACTGCTTGTTGTGTCTTACCTGGCGGAGGCCACTAATCTCACTCACGAAGGCGCCCCTCTCATGACTTAAACAACGCCCCAAACTCCTAGCTCTGAATACCATCACCTTTGGGGGTTAGGATTTCCACACTTGGATTTGGGGGGCACACAAACATTCAGACCACAGCGGTCACTTCGTAGACTACGAAAGTTTTATTTAGATGTCAATTTGTCTTCCTGTCTGAGGGCCTGCAGCTCAGTATTCTCGAGCTTCTATGGCTGCCGCACGCTCTTCATTCACATTGTTGTAAAGACTAAATATATTTTAACAGACCTGATGTACTACCTGAGCCATGATAGTCTCTAAACAAATGCAGTTCCCATTTCTCTTCATCGCCGCTTTTTCTCTGGCGGAAACACACCAGGGACAATCCAAATCGGTCTTTGGTCAGAACGGATTTTTTTCCTTGATGTATAATGATGACATTAAACAGTCATTTTACTACTATTCAGGGTATCGTGTCATGTGTGATCTCAAACAAATGATGTATGTCCCCTAAACCTATCATTTCGCCTCAGTGGATCTCAGTGTTGGCATTGGCTGAGTGGTATAAAGGTCAGAGTGTTCTTAGGTCTCTCACAGCCCTAAAATTCTTACGTGTTTGTAACTTTTCATTTAGGGTTATCGTGTACTGGTTGGATTTATTAAAAGTCTTTTTATGTCTATGGGTAGTTGTAGTGACTATAGGATGATGACCTGATTCTATGTAAAATCTAATTCAATAAACAGTTTTCAATACATACTGTGTCTTAAGCATTGTAACAAATTTGGGGATTAAAAAGTAACATAAAAATAATAGACACTATGAAACATGAAATAAGATGTTTTAGAATCATGTAACTTTAACTGTTCTTAGACTTTAACTTTCTAGATTGAATTAATGATCCTAAAGTGTTAGGGGTACTTCTTTATTTGGAACCTATTATTTAGTTAATTAATGAAAAAATAGCCAAATATGTATTCTAGTAAGGAAATATTAATTCTTAACATTACCCTCTTATACACTTAGAATATATTAAAAGATCATGTTTATTGAAGACCTTGGTAGTGTTAAAGACTATTTTTACATATCTATAAAAGACATATGCTTGCTTGTGTTTCTTTAGACCATTACTGAGATGCCAACAATATTAAAAATTTTGATTTGGGCAAAAGGACATAAAAACATGTATGAATGTCGTGTAAGGACAGATGGCTTGCATCCTGGAGGCTTTCATTTCTTATGTACATTTTTTAGAATTCACTAGTAACCACAAATACTGTTAAAAGTCATGCAAAGAAAATTCTTTCAAAATGTGTGAAATATCTGTCTAGACCTGTATACCTACTGATTTTCAGAGCCTGACGATGCTAACCTAAAATTTTGTATATGTTTTTTAAGTAGAATTTTAATTCCGAATACATCAAGATGAACCTGGGTCAAACCAAAGCAAGACATCCTATTATTTCTGTCATGAAATGCAGTTACCTCTGTAGTCTTCACTCTGCTAGTAGACCTTACTGGTTTTACGTGTCATGGTAATTTTATCCCATTTCTTCCTTTTTTCTTAGAATTAAATAAGTTATGATTTTTAAGTAATAGTGATATAAATAATGTCAAAGGACAAGTCATACTTTTTATGAAAGTGGGCCACAACGTATTAAAAATAGCTGGGATAATATATTAAAGTATTTTTAATGGATTCTTTTTGCTAGAAAAAATATAAACTTCATGATGACAACGACAAACCTATCAGTAGGATTTTTGATATATCTGTAGCTTAACTAGTTTTGCCGTTCTTGCATCTTTTCATTCATAGGCATGATAGCAAATGTAACATTTTGAAGTAGATCAGAAGTAATTCAAATTCCTTCTTTAAGTGAAATTCTAGTAATTTATTAGTATATTTTTAGCTATATATCACAATGCTTAGAAATAGTTAAAATGCTTTCATTTGGCCTTTCCTAAAAAATAAAAACATTTTTGTTGTTTGGATACACACACATACACACACATGCACAAATACAAACATATATATATATATACATATATATGTATATATATATATATGTATATATATATATTAGCCAAAAAGAAATGGAGTCACAGTATAGCAGATTTGCAAGAAACATTGAATAAAAGAACTAGAAAGTGAAATCTTTGCATTTGGTTAGATAAATATTTGAAATTATAGGGGTAATGTATAGCGAAATGTCAGTTTTCTTTCTATTATTATTATGTTATGTTAGTCACCATACAGTACTTCATTAGTTTCTGATGTAGTGTTCCATGATTCATTATTTGTGTACAACACCCAGTGCTCCTTGCAATATGTGCCGTCCTTAATACCTGTCACTGGGCTAACTGATCCCCCCATCCTCCTCCCCTCTGAAACCCTCAGTTTGTTTCCCGGAGTCCATAGTCTCTTGTGGTTTGTCTCCTTCTCTGATTCCCCCCTCTTCATTTTTCCCTTCCTTCCCCTAATGTCCTCCATGCTTTTCCTTATGTTTCCCATATAAGTGAAACCATATGATAATTGTCTTTCTCTGCTTGACTTATTTCACTTAGCATAATAACCTCCAGTTCCATCGATGTCAGTGCAAAAGGGGGGTATTCATCCTTTCTGATGGCTGTGTAATATTCTATTGTATATATGAACCTCATCTTCTTTATCCATTCAGCTGCTGAAGGGCATCTCAGCTCCTTCCACATTTTGGCTATTGTGGACATTGCTGCTATGAACATTGGGGTGCCTGTGCCCCTTCATTTCACATCTGTATTTTTGGGTTAAATAGTCAGTAGTGTGATTGCTGGGTCATTGGGTAGCTCTATTTTTAACTTTCTGAGGAACCTCCATACTGTTTTCCACAGTGGTGGTACCAACTTGCATTCCCAACAGTGTAAGAGGGTTCCCCTTTCTCCACATCCTCTCCACCATTTGTTGTTTCCTGCCTTGTTAATGTTTGCCATTCTAACTGGTGTAAGGTGGTTTCTCAATGTGGTTTTGATTTGAATTTCCCTGATGGCTAATGATGTTGAGCATTTTTTCATGTGTCTGTGAGCCATTCATATGTTTTCTTTGGAGAAGTATCTGTTCATGTCTTCTGCCCATTTTTTGACTTGATTTTTTGTTTTTTGGTTGTTGAGTTTGAGAAGTTCTTTATTCTATTTGCATGTCCCATGGGCTATAGAATCTCATCTATCTTTAACACATCAGAAATAATAGTTTTTTCATATAGGTTCCTTATTGGGGAAAAATGTGCAGACTAAGTTTAATTTTTAGAAACATCTTTATGAAATGTTTTAATATGTTTAATTTACATATTTGAAAAAAAATGATACCAAGTCAATCATTCAGAAGCTCTTTTTTTTTTTTAACCTTGTTTCTCTCAGAACCAAGCATTTGTCTACAATTTTAAAACCACAAATGGTTGAAGAAAAGAAAGTGGCTTTCTTCTTTCCCCAGTGGGAAGAGATATAAAATCAATCAACCCTAAGTCTAGTTACACTTTAGTCATTTCAAAGTAAAGTCACCCTTGTAATAAAAATTAAAATAAAATGAATATGAATTACTTCTTATGTTGCATCTGGCATTTAATTGACATGTGTGATGAAGTAAGTAAAAATGCTCTAATCAAATTTTGTATTTGCATACTGTCATTCATCTAAGAGGTAGTTTCTCAGTGTAGTCAAATATTTCCATCAGTCTTTGAAGAAGTCTGAACAATGCTGACTTCCCTCAGCCTATCATGTTGCAGAGTCGATGTTAAACTTGGTCACTCAAATGAGAATCCTTATTCTTTTGTCACTGCATTTACTGCAGCCATGGGAAGAAAGGTTTCTGGAATATTCCATCTACACTCTGTCTCTCATACATGCCCATCTTACAGTCACTTGACAGTCTTCTTTTTGTTTTCAGTGCTGAGCATAACTTTACCAGGATGTCTATGTAAATATATGTTGGTTATATAAAAAAATACTTGGGAACCTCTGAAATATGGAATTATCCTGATGTGAATTCTGTTGCATTTCTCATTCTTACTCACCCCATTACATTTTTGGTCCACTAGTTGGTCTCTTTCCTCTGCCTTTCCATTTCACATTCACACGTTGTTTCTCTCAATAAGTTTTTTTCAGTCCTTATAAACTCTGTTACAGAGTAATTGTAGGCTTAGAAAAGAGTCACAGAAACCTTATGACTTCAGGGTTTATCAGTCAACTATAGGTCAAGTACAGGGGTTTCCAGGTGTCTGTAAGATGAGGCCATATTGCAGACGGAGGCAGTGGAAAGTGGGTAGCTGATGAGCAGGGGAGTTAAGTTATCAAAACCACACATGAAGCAAGTACCTGGGTGCATCAAGTTCTTGCTGTGATGAGACAAACATAGCCTGAATTTCTTACCTATAAGACAATTAAAATGATACCCATGTACTGCTACCAAAAGACAGCTAAGAGAAATTCACAAGGTATAGACAGAGAAATAGATAAAGAAAGGGGTTAAGGATGTTTGAAGCTTGTTCCTGACTTCTGAGAAGGACTCCACCTACTTTTAAATAACATTTTTTTCTGTGTTCAAAATATTTCTTGATGTCCCCAAATATACAAAGTGATTCCATTTTATTCTATGCTGTTTTACAACAGAAAGATATTTTATACTAATGAATAAGTTATGAATATTATATAATTAATAATCTATAATTCAAGCAATTTTGTTTTCTTTGAACCAATGAGCAGATTTATTCAGTATATGATATTTAAGACAATAAAATGCCACACAGTACAATGATAATCTTCAATATCATATGTTCCACTGTTTTTTTCCTAAGCAACTCTAACATATTTTGGAAATCAAGAGGTTAATGAACTCACTTCTGTTTCCTATAAGAAGAAATCATGCAAACAAAATTCTCACTTTACAAAGCAGATGCCGAATGTTGTAATTTCCGTGCAATTGTTACTATTCGTTAAAAATATTAGATCCTTTTATTTATCTTTACATGACAAATAAAGATTAAACATTTTCTAACTATATGATGGTGGTATTTTTCATGATAAGAATATTTGTCAAAACAGATTTGTAACTATTATAATTATAATCTTGATGTATCTCTTGTGTCTTTTTTGCCAGCAGAGCACAGGAGTAGAAAGAAAATTTAATTCTATTCAAGTATAAGATAAAGACTATTAGCCTGTTGACTGATAGAACTGCCTAAAAGCCTACCACTCCCTTCTTTTAGCGAGATGTCAGTAATCCAGCTGCTCTAAATATGTGATCTGTTTGGTCATCCGGGGGATGTAATAATTTTAAGCAAATATCACATGCCCAATCACAGCAGATAATCACTGCCTCAGGGGAATTGCCCCAAATCAGGCAATCAATGAAGAAACTAGTTTACTAGATAATCTACCTTCTTAATCAGTATCTAATTATACATGGATTGTTGTTTTGGAAATATTTTACTTTGATGTTTCATTTCACAATTGCAGCTTAATTACACAGAATTTAGAGGTATTTTGTTTAATGTTACAAAAGCTAAGCAATAGCAGATGTACTCTAATAACCTTAATTTAATGTTTAGGAGCAAATACCAGTAATTCTCCCCTATACAGGAAAAAAAAATCTTGGAGAAATCATCTACCCTCAAGCCATTGATAATTTTTTGTACATGGCAGCAAATTCATAAAATAAAATTTTGAAATTTCCAAAAACTTAATCAAACATGTCATGATTCAGTGCATTTGTAAAATCACAAAATATTTCAGGAATTATTTTCCTAAATGAATTTATTATAGCAGAAAACGTTTTAGCTGCTGTTCAGTAAAAAGCTACCAGAATTTAGACAGTTGGAATTTGGTTTTGGCTTCTCTTGTAACCTGGAAAAGTAACCAAAAATTTAATGGTGGTGAAAATAGTACATGTAAATTTATCTTCACCTTGATTTTCCAACCACTCCTAGGGAGCCAATATTCATGAAAATGTTAAAAGGCAGAAAAAGGTAAGACCCAAGATAAACAACAATTAGGATAATTCACCGATTGACATTTGATTCTTGACTTTGTTAGAATTCATCATATACAGTACCACATAAAGAGAGAGAGAGAGACCATGAGCAAAAATCTGTGGTCCAAAATATCTTGGCAGCAACCTGTTTGCTATTTTCTGTCCTGAATATTTTAAGCAAATTTTCAATTAAAATGGATTGTAATTAAATTATTTTGGGCAGAAATGTGCCCTGGCCTTTGATTAAGTTGATCATTTCAGCATTTTTAAATGCTTAATCTATTAAAATGACATCAAGTTGTGATATCACCATTTATGGAAGTTTACTTGCTCTTGGTGCATTTAAAGATTTGGCTCTCTTTCTCTTTTTTCATTACTCCTGGAAAATATGATTGATTTAGTTTTATACACATGCAGAATGCCATCAACATGATGCCAAGTATACCCCATTCAGAAAAAAAAAACAACCCAAAATTAAAAAGACATTACTTTTTCTGCAGCAGCCAAAATTATACAGATGTAGAAATTAAAAATCCTCAGAGTACACAACAGAAATTGTTCAAGGGAAATTTAGTTATGTTACTCCTTTTCCATTCACAAATAACAAGATTTATCAATACCAAAACAGCATAATGGGCAGAGTGGTTCTTTGATGACTCCTTTCTCTCTTCCATTTGTGCTCAAACCATCATATCTCAGGTGCCTTTTTCACTCCTAATTATTTGGGTTTTTTTCCCCTAGTTGTGCCTACCTGGTCCAATTATCTAGGACTTGCCTCATGGTCTCCAGACATCTTAGATGCCTTGGGCTATTGTCATGTTTGTCAACCCACCCTTTCTAAGCCTTACAACATACCTGCATGCATTGTCATATCGTATCAAGCCAGAGACGATAATTGTCTAATGTGATATGGACCGTTATCTTAGTTGAGAAGCTCACTTCTCTTAAGACTCTTGTACCTTAAATCTCAGCTAGAAGGTGTGTATGTTGATAGTGCCCTACCGCTGACATTCTACTTTTGGAAGCTCTTGGATGGTATCACCATGAGAGAATAAAGGAGGATGTTGATGACATGCCCATTTCATGTGGGCATTGTGGAAATAGCCCTTGATGTGTGACTAGGGTAGCTTAATTAAATAAGTCACTGGGAATAAAGTCTTGTTAAAGGCAACAGGAAAATCTTTACAAGTCATTCAGTCATTCATTCGTCCATTCATTCATTTCTTTCTTAAAAAAAAAAAAAAGTTTATTGGGGCACCTGGGTGGCACAGTCGTTAAGCGTCTGCCTTCGGCTCAGGGCGTGATCCCAGCGTTCTGGGATCGAGCCCCATATCAGGCTCCTCTGCTAGGAGTCTGCTTCTTCCTCTCCCACTCCCTCTCTGCTGGCTGTCCCTGTCAAATAAATAAATAAAATCTTTTAAAAAAAGTTTATTTATTTATTTTAGAGGCTGAGAGGCAGAGGGAGAGAAGAGATGCAGACTCCACCCAGCGTGGAGCCCGACACAGGGCTCCATCTCACAACCCTGAGATCACAACCCGAGCCCAGACCAAGCATGCAAATCTTAACAGACTGCACCACCAAGGCGCCCCCATCCTTTCATTTCTTTGCCACACTGCATTGTGCTGTGCTCTGAAGATGTGGGAGAGTGGGATAAAGACCATCTGAATCCCCGTGTGCTTTACCGTCCAGCAGGGCTGCACTCGTGCCTGTATGACTCACCCCCTCAGTCCAGGTAAAAGTAAAAGTAGAGGGGCGCCTGGGTGGCGCAGTCGTTAAGCGTCTGCCTTCGGCTCAGGTCATGATCCCAGGGTGCTTGAATCGAGCCCTGAGTCGGGCTCCCTGCTCAGCGGTAAGCCTGCTTCTCCCTCTCTCATTCCCCCGGCTTGTGTTCCCTCTCTCACTGTGTCTCTCTCTGTCAAATGAATAAAATCTGAAAAAAAAATAGAGACCGTAATCATGCAAAAAGCAATTATGATAACAGTTACTGCTTGAGGGTCGAATAGACCCAGACTCGTGCCTCATCCATCCCTAGACAAGGTGCATTTCATTCACATCCCATCCTGTTGGCTGACCTTTCCCCTCCTGTCAGGAGCATGTGCATCAGGTTCTCAGATCCCCTTCTAAATCTGCCTGCTCTTTATCCATTCTTCCCCTCCTTTCTTCTCACCCACCTCTGCTAGGAGCTTCAGGTTGAATTGAACTTTTGGCAGCAGTTACCATCTCAAAAGCAGCATTTAGATTTGAAACCTTACTTTCTTTACAGAGAACCTGGGATTTAAAAATAAAGCGTAATTGAAATAGAGAAGGACGGTCCTGAAAAATAGAGCTCAGAAGTATGTATATTTTGTAAGTTGGTAATTGACCTTCCTGACAGACTGATAACTGACTTTTGCACAGCATAGTTTTTAAGTCTTGTGCTTCTAAAGGATCCATGCATGGCTGAGAAAAACACCTCAATCCCTGTATTTCAGATAGAATGGTTTATCAATCTTGTGGAATTTCTGGATCTCCTTCACTCCACTCCCACCCTCTTGAACCTCCGAGCCATGGGGAAGCTTTGGAAGTCTCGGCAGCTTTCGTTATGCACACACTACCTGACACCACTCTTTATGGCCTCACCCAAGTATCCGAGGGTAACAGAAGAGTCACAGCCAATGTAAGGAGCTTCCTGTTTCCCCTTCTGCTCTCATGCCTTAGTTCTTTCCCTTTAAATCTCATCCACTCCTCTTCTCTGTCCAGAAATCTTACGCAAAGGCAACCAAGGCAGAATGTTGACAATCGGAGAATATAAAAGTGGCAGTGTTTGGTGATCTGGACAATGTTCCTTACATGTGTCTGTGCTCTTCGAGCTAACACATTTTGTAAATTCACCCGTAGCAAAACCTACTTAGGAGAGCTCTGAGTAACAACATCATCTCTGAGTGATTGCTCTCTGAAACTATATTCCTAAAACGCCAGTTAAAGAACTGACCCCCAGAAATAGGTAAATACAGTTATTTATTTGAATAACCAACAAAATAATTGGAATTGGACCCCAACACATTGGTGTCCCAGCAGCACGTTTGGGCCATGGCATTCAGCACGGGGAGACACGTGGCATCGGCAGTCCCTGTGACATTCAACTTCTGGTGTATATGTCTTTTTTTTTTTTTTAAGATTTATTTATTTGAGAGAGAGAGAGCGAGCACAAGCACAGGAAGAGGGAGAGAGAGAATCTCAAGCAGACTCCCCACTGAGTGCAGAGCCCGACGTGGGGCTGGATCTCAGGACCCTGAAATCATGACCTGAGCCGAAACCAAGAGTCAGACGCTGAACTGACTGAGCCACCCAGGCGCCCCTCGGTGCACATGCCTTTAAGCCACACTGACCGCTGGGTGCTCAGCAGTGACAGATGGAAGGACGATAGCTTTTAGTGCTTTCCTCTCTTAATAACCCCTCTGTGCAGTTGGTGGGACGGTTAGCCACCTCACTTTATAAATGGGGAAAGTGAGGTTAATACTCTTTGGGATTGCAAATTCAGAGCCACTGTTCCCATAGCGCCTTCCCAGAGCACCGCAGTGTCTGCAGGGGCCTCGTCCCTTCCTCTCTTCCTTCACACACAGCTTCCTAGACTCAGCAAGTGTAAGGTGAATATTATTGCTTGACTACGTTTTGTCACCTGCTGAGGTGACAGGCGTTCTTCCAAAGCTTAAGCTTCCCCATTAGATGTTTTGGAGTATTACCTTTAAATCCTATCGTAGGCAAATGTTTCAGTGCCAGACATACGGTCAAAAGTAATTAAATACATACTTCGCTTGAGATTTCAGAGAACCAATCTTTGTCCCCAACAGAAAGGATTTTGTGAAAGGCGGGATGGAACTAATGAAATCCCAGACAGTGTGTTTATGAGGTTGGTATGTGGCGATGGCAGAAGATAAACACAAAGAGCATTGCTTTGTTGTTCTGAGGTATTTAGTGTCCCTGACTGGGATCCAAAAACAGATGGTGGAGGCTGTCAGCTGGGTGGTGAGGCCCCGGCAAGCAGGAAGTAGGTGATGATAAATGATGGGTAATTTCCCACAGTGGAGCAACTATGCAGAAGGCTCTGCCGAGATAAATACATGCTGGGCTGAGACATCATCGACAGGATCTTGTCCAATACTTCATTTTTCCCTCTAAAGAAAGAAAACGCAGAAGTCTCTGCCTTTGTGAAATCTTCTTCAGAAAACTGACAATTTGTTTGTCCCCGAAATAAGACTACCGGCCTTATCTGAACAGTGAAACTACATAGTTCTTGCAAGACGAGTTGGATATTTCTTTCTCTCTGTAAGCACTTGGCTTGACCCAAGACTTCTTGTTTGCTCACCTTTGCCTGCCGGCTGTGATGGGTTTTGCCCTTTGGTTAAAGGTGTGATCTTGTAATTCAGTTCCCAAATTTATTTGTTTCCATTTTCAGGCGAAGGAACAGAAGAGATGCTTTATTTGATTCGTTTCACCAATTGATTGCACAGGATCCATTTTGAAAGGAGATGGTACCTAACAGAACAGAGAAGTTGAGTCTCTGAAGCCAGAATTAGTCCGAATTGCAATTTTATCACATTCTGTCTGTGTGTCCATAGTCAATCACTTTATCTTTTCGGGCGTCTCTTCATCATCTGGAAAATGAAAACAAACAAACAAACTCCCAATGCTGCTGTGAGGATACATTATTTTCATTATTTAAGGAAGCCAATTGCTATATACATAGCAGCTCACAGGCATTTAAGAAATGGTAGCTGGATATGACAGGGTAGTGACAGCTCTAGTGGTAGTGATACTACTACTACTACTATCGAGAATACAACGTAGTGGAAGAAACAAGCAGAAATCAGGAGGAATGTGGGAGCCACCCAGCCCGTGGGCTTCAGATGGACTAATGTGTGACACAGAGACCTTCCACCTGAGCAGCTACGAAAATAATAGTGAGACCTACCTGCTATCAGAAATGAGCCTCTCTCCATTTATCATGAGTTAAAAGTCTAAACAAGCTGAAAGCACATGGCAGTTCAGTTGATATTTGGTTTAATATTATTTACTGCAGTGATAGAGAATGAGAACTGCTTAGATATTTGACCTTCCCACAAGAAGCAATCATTTAAAAGCCTCTTCCCACTGTTGCCTGTATTTGACACATTGATCACTGATTCTTTGAGGTTTAATTTATGATGTTAAATACAGGTATGAACTGATAAATGAATGTAAGAAAAAATGAGCTCTTCAAATCCAAGATTTAGAAGAAAATAGCTCATTTCCTGCCATTAATGCATTAAAATACTTTCAATAAGTCTACTTTGTAAGTATCTTGCTTAAGAGTGGTAGCTTTATAGACTCTGACATTCCAAATCACAGTTTCTACCAAATCTCTTAAATAACTCTGGTTTCTGTCTAATTTTCTTATATATGTGACCATATTAATCATCTGTTTACTTGACTGACCCCCTTGTCCTTTATGTGTTATTCATTTAGGGAAATACAGTACTCCTTTTAGAAACAAGAAAGGAAAATTGTTTATTGGAAAGCCCATAGTTTGTTGCCCATCTTTAAATAATTTTCCATGAGTTAAAGCCATAGGTTCCATATGTCCAGGTACCGGGGACCTTTTAGAATGTAACCTATATGCTTTACGGTCCTTAAGCCTCATTGCTGTGCCCTCCCTTAGGACAGATAATGGAAAATTAAGGGAAACTTTTTTTGTTATCGGGAATACGCTGGAGAAAACCTCTCTTCTGTCACTGGAAGCCACAGGAAAAGGTGATGAGGAGAGGAGAGCAACATGGGCAGAGAAAAGGCCACATGAGTGACAGGTGAAGGAAACGCTGCAGTATATTTCAGTGGGTAAGAACTCTTAGGGACATTCTGTTTTCAAAATATGAAGAAAGTCAGGTATTTGCATCCCTGTAGAACATATATACACACAAAATTCTGTGCACAATTTCTGAAAGTTGAAGTACCTCCTAAAATGTTCATCACTGATGTTAGATTAAGAAACCTGAGTCTTTTTAGGTAAGAGACTGCCAAGCAGTCAGATATGCTAACCTAATCTATTTTCAATACCAGTGAAGCTGAGGGCTCAAACCCCTTGTTTTTTTCCCAGAGGTGCTTCTTAGAGGAAGCTAGACTTAAAGTCCTAGCAGCCTTCTCAGACTGATCATTGTAGTGATACTTCCGCTGCATTTTACCATCACCAGCCACACAACCATAGACAGCTAGTATTTCTTATTCAGAAACTGAGATCGTGTATGTTTTACCAAATCATCCTTCATAGTTTATAACTGATCTGAAATAAATAAAATAAAATCTGTCTGAAATAAAATAAATAAAATAAAATATTTTGTGATATAAAACATACAGATAATAAAAATATCTGGAAACTTTTTCATCTGATAAAATGTATAAACAGATCCAAAAGTTTAAGAAGCATATTGCTAAAGTGATTCTTGCAAAAATACAAATACATTATAAATCTTACATTTAAAAATTGTATATTTTTAGAACTATATTATATATATGTATGTGTGTCTTAGCTGTCAAATTCAGATATCAAAATACTTTCTATATCTAAATACTGGGTGACTCAGAAAAAGAGGCAAAGAAAAGAAGAAGGAAATCTTAATGGAATAGCTCAAGAAATGATGACAATACTCCCACCTCTAGGTGTATTATTGGGAAATTTCAGATCGTTAATGAAGAAAGGAAAGCTCTGAAATCTTCCAGAGCAGGGAAAGAAGGGACATAGGAAGAATCAGGAATCAGAACAGCTTTGGATCTCTCAAGAGCAAGACCAAAGTGAGAGAACAGTGCTTGGATACACAGGTGAGGACATATTTCAGGCTACATGTAGATTGCAGAAGAAAAATTTGAAACTCTCTGGATTATACATAAACTTTTCTTTTCCATTAAAAGAGGAAAATCATAATTAAAGCATTGTTCTTAGAGTTCTTTGATCTTAAATATGAACTTTTCCATATTTGGGGTATATGCATTTGCTTATCTGAAAAAATATTTTATATATTTAACTTCAAATTTACCTTGAATCTTTCCCTAAATGAACATTTAAGAAACAATTTATAACTATAGCTTATAGTTAAAACAATCCATACATTCTGACCAATAACCAGTTATACTTCCTGCTCCAAATTCAACTTACGCCTCACCGTGCTGGACATCTGACATTCCTTTATTTTTTCTTGGTCCAGAATGGCTTGGCAAGACCTCTCTTTTGGGTCTGGAATGTCTTTAGTCTGTGAGAACAGATTCAGTTTTTAGCTGTGTGTGAAACCTTTCCTGCTTCTCTGAAAATACAGAGGAACTTCTTTATCGGTGCTTATGTAACAATTGTATATCCACCATTATTGTGTTTGTCATTCGGTACAGAATTTGTGTGTTTCCACATCATTCTTATTCCATCAATGGAGCAGAACCCATGTGTTCCCCAGCCTTGTGTTCTTAGTTTCTTCCTTAGAGCTTATTCAGAGTATGTTTTTAATGACTGTTTGAAAAACAGATCTATGTCTTAGGTGTTCGTGTCATTATAATAATTTTTGGACATCACCCAGTCAAAAAATTACCTTTCTTAGTACTTTTTTATAAAAGTTGTGTACATAACGTAGGTGATTGACACCATGTACAGGGCTTTGCACTGAGCAACCTATTTGTTGACCAAAATACAGATTGCTAGAAGAAAGCCTATAATTCTAAAGCAAATGGGTTGTCGGGGAAGTAAGTGCCCAAAGGGAGCCGATGAGGGAATGATCACCATCAGGTGGGATCATTAGGAACAAGAGCATTTGCCACTATTATGGACATAAGACGATGGGTGAGAATGGAGTCACAGAAAGTGGGAGTGTGTTTGCTGTGAACTGAAGGTCTGAGTGGGTATGGGCTGGATGTAGAGAGACGCATCACTCATGAGGGAAGAGGCAACAGGACTCAAGCACTTACTTGCAAGGTTATGTCTATTATCTGGACGCCTTACAGAATATACTTCCATTCTGCTTTGTTAACTAGAAGTACAATGATCTACTTTGCAGTTTCCTCTCTCATTATACAATTTTCTTGTACGACGTAAGCTTTTCGTGTCAGTTTTTAGTGAAATCATCAAGACTGCTGAGTTTGAACGCTCATTGCTATCTTGGGATTGCCTCACTCTGGACAATAAATAGACACGACATTAACCTTTGAGGCATATCTCATTACCAAGGTAAGTGCTTTGTAGAGAACTCGAAAGGTTTGAATCAGAAACGAGTTATGGTCCAAGTTGCAGAACACTGCTCTCTTGATTCTGTGCCCTTCTTTTTTGGCCTTTAATGGGGTTACTTTTTTCCTATATGAAAAAATACCACATGTTCAGATTCAAGGAATATCAAAAAGAAACAATAACACAGCCATTACCCAGCCTTTGACAAATGCTGTCTTGAATCAGTGGTTAGCTTGCTGTGGCCTGATCGAAATGCCTCCAAGGAACAAACAGTGCCAACAAAACAGGAGAAATAACTCTATTTTTCTTCAGAAAATCATTTCCAGGTCTTGGTTTTCAGCGCCAGAGCCTTTTACTTAGGTCTTATCTGGGTTTACCGTGTTTTGGCCATTTTTCTCTGGTCTCTGGCTCATTTAATGCCTCTCTTGGCTTCTGTTCCAACGGGCACAGCAAAGGGCAGTTTTTCTTCTATTGTGACAGTGGCTTTCTCTTTCCTTTTGTTCTTCAGCTGCTTTTTCTTTGACTCTTGAGTCACCACCAAGCCGCTAGATCTTGCAGGTCAAACCCTGGCATCCTTTCCCCCTGTCGTTAAACCGTTTAGTTATGATTCAGAAAGAGGACAAAATCTGTGCATTCAATACGATCCCCTGAAGTTTTCAGCTTCTTCCTCCGAACTCAGAAAGAATAGTTGTTGTTGTTGTTTAAATAGCTTTATTTATTAGGGATATATTGATCTACTGGCTTCTGTGTGCTAGGCACCCTTCCAGGCCAAGGAAATAGAGCAACAAGCAAAGAAAAAAAGCCCCTTCTTCCATGAAACATATTTTTAAGAGAAGACACAGAAAAACTGAACAAGTATACAATAGTGTAATTTCAGTGAGTGAAAAGGACTATAAAGACAATGAAAGAGGGTCATGTCATGAAGAGCACCTGGGGTGGGCAAGTGCTACTTTGGAGCCATCAGCCAGGGCAGACCTCTCAGGGGTGCCATTGAAGTTGGGACATGAGTGATAAAAAAAGGACCCAGTGTATCCAGAATGGAGGCAGAGCATTCCAGGGGAGAAGAAAAGCAGGTACAAAAAGCTCTTGGGTAGCAACTGGGCAAATGTATTAAGGAGCAAAGGGAAGACAGACTAGAACACAGTATTTGAAAAGAAAAGTAAATACTAAATGATTATGGATTTTGAAATGAATATTGAAATAGAGAGGGGACAGGATATGGGTTCTAGGGGTCTCAGCAAGGAAGCTTGATGACCAATTAGTAAGTTATTATAGTCATTAAGACAAGATCTAAAGATGGCTTGTATCAAAGGGATAATAATTGAGAAAGGAGTACAGTAGAAAGAACAGGACTTGCTGATAGACTAATGTGGAAGATGGGGGAAAGGAAAAATCTCAGATGAGACCAGTTTTTGGCTTGAGGCTCTAATGGGTACAAACATCAGAGTCTATTTAAGAAATGAAATAAAATTCAGCTAAGAATCAGTGGCTATTAACAGTCTAGATCTGAATATTTTTATATATGGTTTCATCCCCTAGAATTCAGATGGTACTTAGATAATTAACAAATATTTATTATTTTGTACTAAGGATAACTCATTTCACTATTTTCTATGGAATAAAGAAAAATAAAAATATTTATATATATAAGAAAAATAAAAATATTTATATATATAAGAGAGCCACTTGGGTGGCTCAGTCAGTTAAGCATCTGCCTTGGGCTCAGGTCATGGTCTCAGGGTCCTTTGAGCCCTGCGTCGGGCTCTCTGCTCAGTGGGGAGCCTGTCTCCCTCTCCCTCTGCCTGCAGCTCCCCCTGCTTGTGCCCTCTCTCTCTCTCTGTCAAATAAAATAATAAAAAATCTTTTTAAAAAAGAAAAAAATAAGTATGATTCATTTCACAATGAGATAATAATCTAGTTGATAGGTAATAAATATGATTTTGTTTATTGGAAGTATCAAGGCAATATATAATGAGTATGAATTAGCTGTCAGAATATTTACCTAGGCAACAATTATTGTTGAAGAGACCACAGAAGACGTTTTGAGATAGACTTCAATTCAATAAGCATAATTGTTCAATTCAAATAAGCTAAAGAGAGGAAAGCATACTTGGTAACAAAAGCATCACAAGGAAGGATGAAAAATAACTCAATCAGAATGTTGGATGGATTAAAGAATAAATAAAAAAGACTAGTCTGAAATTAGTAAGTTTAAACAAGGCATGACTGATGTTCAAGAACCAGTTAGGAGACAGGGACATGTTGGGGACCAGGGCACTGTGCTAGAGTAGGAACAACCAGAAGAGATGCAAATTGACTAACTTAGGAATTACTTAAAAAGTTAAAGATGGTGGAACAAGTTGGATAATAAAAACAAATAAGTGGAGGGAGTCAAGGATTCAGATTTTAAGTTCTAGTGACTTAGAATGGACTCCCAAATGAGTAAAAGAGGAGACAAGAATTGGAGAAGGGGACATAGCATCAACTCAATTTTGGACCCATGGAATTTTAGGTCTCAGTGAAATCTGTGGGATATATTTTTAAATGAATGGAGATTCAGAGAGTTTTGGGCTGGAGTTTTCATCTAAAGGTAGAATATTAGATGTGATACTTGAGGATGAAAAGAGAGGTGATATTGATGAAAAGGTGAATGTCTTCTAACAAAATGGGCAAAGGCAAAAGCTGAGCTCAAAGCAGGAAGAAAGGGGAGCAACCAGAAAAGGCAGAGAGTAGAAGGGGAACTTTAAGAGATTTGGAATAATACAACATTCAAGAAGGTAATAGGGTTGGGTTGGGCAAGTCTTAAGAATATGATGGTTTATACAACATTGGAGGCTACAAAAAAATTTGAGGGAGAGAAAATATGCCAAAAACAAATTCACCTAATCATATAATAGGGAAATCTTCACAACAGAGGCAAGAAGACTTAAGTAAATCCTTTAAGTCGGAGAGGTAGTAAGTTGAGGGAGAAGCATTTGGCACATCCCTTGACCTTGCAAAGTAATTATGAGTATATATTTCCCAGTTTACAAATTACTTGCTTTGGAAGTGTTGTGACTTAGTAGCTTGGGGTATGCAGACTGCTAGCTTTCCCCCCAAAATTCATTTCCCCTTTCATCCTGGGTCAGTAGCCAGGATGCCAGCTAGCACATACATACCACTCTCCTTGCAGCTAGGTATGGCTACGTGAGCAAGTCCTAGCCAATGGAAGGTGAAAAAGAGATATATGGGATTTGCATATGTTCTTTTTTTTTAAATCTATTATTTGTTTCAGGGGTACAGGTCTGTGATTCATCAGTCTTATATAATAACCAGTGCTCATTACAACACATACCCTCCCCAATGTCCATCACCCAGCTACCCCATCCCTCCACCCCACTCCCCTCCAGCAACCCTCACTCTATTTGCTACGATTAAGAATCTCTTATGGTTTGTCTCCCTCTCTGGTTCTGTCTTGTTTCATTTTTTTCCTCTTTTCCCCTATGGTCCTTTGCCTTGTTTCTTAAATCCCACATACCAGTGAGATCATATGATAATTGTCTTCTCTGATTGACTTATTTTGCTTAGCATAATACCCTCTAGTTCCATCCAAGTTGTTGCAAATGACAAGATTTCTTTTTTATGGCTGTGTAATATTCCATTGTGTGTCTGTGTGTGTGTGTGTACACGCACACACACATATACCACATCTTCTTTATCCATTTATCTGTTGATGGACATCTGGGCTCTTGAAATTGCTCCTTTTTCTTCTTCACTCTTTCCCATTCCCAAATGGAACTTGGGCTTCCTGGTGGCCTAACTTCCAATATGCAGCTGAGAATGACAAGAATGTCCAAGATGAGGACAGAGTTAGAAGATGGAAATAAAGCCATCAGGCCGACCTGATTTGCCCACTCCCAGCCTCTTATGTAAGGAAAAACAAACTTTTATATTATTTAGGACATAGAATACTAAGCACTTTTTTGTTCTGAAAGCTTTGCCTAACCTCTAATTTATAAAAGGGGTACAGTCCTGGAATATAATCCAGCCATGAAAAAGAATGAAATCTTGCCATTGGCAACAACATGGATGGAGCTAGAGTATATTAAGCTAAGGGAAATAAGTCAGTCAGAGAAAGATAAATACCATATGATCTCACTCATATGTGGAATTTAAGAAACAAAACAAATGAGCAAAGGGGAGAAAAAGGGAGAGAGAGACAAGCCAAGAAACAGACTCTTAATTATAGAGAACACACTGATGGTCACCAGAAGGGAGGTGGGTGAGGGAATGGGTTAAATAAGTGATGGGGATGAAGGAGTGCGCTTGTTGTGAAGAGAACCAGGGGTTGTATGGAAGTGTTGAATTGCTATTTTGTGCACCTGAAACTAACATAACACTGTATGCAAACTACAATGAATTTTAAATAAAAATTTATAAAGGAAGGGATACAATCCAGAGTTAACATACTGCTAGTCTCTGTAGGGTTGGCTGCGATTTACCCCCTCTTGTGAGAACTCTCATCCACAGAAGGTTCCAAAGATTTTGAGCCATTGTTAAGTCAATCTCCATTTGAAACTAGGAAATAGTTTCTATACTTCTCTCCTTCTAGACTCCTGATTGTTTGGCATTATAGCATGCCATTTCTACGCATCCTGGCTATTGTGCTGTTGTCTTCTCCTCCTAAACAGTCTTTCACGTGCTTTGCCTGACTTCTCCCACACAGTTCTGGGAGACCTAGATCATGAAACCTTCCCTGAATTAACCAGACAATGAGTCATTCCCTTCCTTGACCTATATAGAGGTGACCCACATGCAGGACTTCACACATAGTCTTACTCTAGCGTATCACACTGTGTGGTAATTATCTTTTGACATTAGCCTCCTCTACCAGACTGTTCCTTCTGGTTGAGTAGGTAGCATGATTTTTTTCCTCTTCGTTTTCCCACCTGGTTCACCCTTTAGAGTTTCTGATACATAGAAGGCTTGAAAACTTTGTCCAAGCAAAGAATTCTCAGGAAAATAGAGAAAGAAAAAAGTTCTCACCTTTGGGGTAATTATTATTTCACTATTAGGAATTTTAGGCCCAGGAAAGAGGGTTGTCAGTGAATAGGTACAGATTACTAATTCAATAGTTACACTCTGAAATGGAACTTAATCGTGCATTTAACTCTGTTCTAACAAGAGCTGAATCATTATCTACAATGATAAGACCTGTCGGAGAGATTCCCTTTCATCCTGACATAAAAAGTTGAAGAGGATGGTAGATTGTACTCTACTTTCTTGATTCGAACAGGACGGAGAACTAATCACATCTATGCTTGTCACTGTTTTATGCCCTTGCTCTTGATCAGGAGTCAGACGTCAAAGGTATTAAGCCTGCGCGCTCGTGCACACACACACACACACACACACATCACACAGGCACAAACATGCACATACACACCTCTCCTAAATGTACCTTCATTTTCTCAAACTGGAATTCAGAGTCCAAGGCTTGTGTTATAGAGAAAAAAATTATCACCTGAATATGCTATGATGTTGGTTATACTACAAAAATCTGATATTTTCACAAACCCTCCCCAAACACAGGCAGATGCCAGATAGTGGCAGGCAGGTGTCTGTCTTTAACCAAAGGAAAGAGAAAAGGGACCATGAAGCACGCAGAGGGGATGGAGGAGATAGACCACATTCATGAGAGAAAATGGCATATTGTGGGTGACAGCAGCGAGTCATTTCTGCAGAGAAACAAATACAGCTTGCCATTTCCCAGCACCATTGGCCATACTCATGAACTCTGTGCTGTTGGCCTTAGTGTTTGAGGTGACTTTGCTCTCCTGCGTGCCTAGAAGAACCAGGTAGAGCATCAGAGCATGTTTGCTGAACTAATTTACATTGTAGAATGGCGCTCCTAGGACGGTGCCGTGGACAGGTGGGTGTCCCGGATGGCTCGCTGGCTCTGCTTCTGCCCTGAGCTGATTGGCTTTGGGCTACTCCCTCCATCTCTTTGCTCCTCAGTCTTCTCAAAAGCAAAATGAATACATTACACCAGATGGCCTTGGAGTCCCTCTCGGGTTAAGATTTTGTTCTTTTTTACCCCTGGACTGTACTTACTAATTTTGTTAATGTCAAAGATTCGTGAATGTCCTAAGGTTCCATTCAACTACACATAATTTTATATTCTCTATCCAAATACTTTTTTGTTGCTAATAGAAAATAGAATTTCACAGTAGGCCTTGTCCATGTAAGCCTCAACTTTTCCTTTACTTTTAATACAGCAAAAAGGGTTAACCCCTCCTTTCTAAATCTCAAGAAGAACCTAATTGCATTTATCCAGGAATTTTATTAGCTGAGGACATTGTAATATAAAGTATAAGTGCAAGATATTTCAAATGTAAGAACACTTTTTGGTAATTGTACTATTTCCAAGTTAGCAAGGACTTCTGTGCCTACCCTAGACGGTTCTGACTTTCTTTGCCAGCCCTGTGTTCTACTTGGAGGGGAGGCTTCTGCTTGTAATTCAAAAATTACGTCTCTGCTAAAGAAGGGTCTGTTCACTGATACACAAATTGAAGCATTGGGTGTGTCCTTTAGGAGTTTCAGGCTGTGGAATCAACCACGGGCTTGCAGAACAATAGGGTCACAGAGCCCTTTACCTCCTGAGACTCTGATCTACTACCAAGGAGTCACCAAGTTTCATCTGTGTTCTTCATTTAACATGAAAAAGCAAAGCATGATCCCCAGTTAAGTGATTCTAAAGCAGAGGTATGGTTTTAGCATCAGATAAGTCTGTTCTTGATTTGTCCATAGTACCGGATCAATTGTAGAAATTCAATGACTGATTCATTCACTCATACTTTCAACAAATATTTATTGAGTGCTTGTTTTTGTGGGTGCTGGGAATAGACCTGTCATCAAGAAGAGCCTCTGTCCTCATGCAGTTTCTCATTATAGTTGGGGTGAGGAGGGAAGCAACAGACAAGGCACAGTGGGACAATGAATGACACATTCATCATGGCAGATGATGGTAAGTGGCAGAAGAAAAATGGTGCAGGATGAGGGGACAGAATGATGGGGCTGTGGAAGGGAATAAGTTTGCCATTTGCACTATTTGGTCAAATCTGTGAGCACTGTATCATTTAAGATCATGTCTTGCTACATAAAATGGAGGCTCCAAAATAACACCAGCTTAACCAGGACTAAAATTTGTTTCTCATGTGATAGAAGTTCAGAGGCAGGTGGTCTAGAGCTGTTATACCAGAGACCTGAGTGACGTATATTTATGGTCTTCTATCTTTATGGTCTGCCATCCTAACAAGTCACTTCTGTCCTCAAAGTCATCTCATTGATGTGGAAACTCAAGCCATTCTGTCCACATTCCAGGCAACAGGAAGAAAGAAATAGTGGCTAAATGGTCTCTAAGCAGCATTCTTGGACATCACCTACAAGTTCTGTTTACACCCCAAGGACCAGAACTTATTTTCCATGCCTGGATGCAAGTGACTGGGAACTGCAGTTTTTAGCTGAAAACATTGACAAAAAAAAAGAAGAGGTATATTTGGGGCAGAAAGTTCCTTCCTCAGACACCAATTATGTGCTAAGTACTGTGGGTGCTCTGATTACCCAAGTCAATTATTTCTCCTACCCTGTACCCTGGCGAGCTAAGAGTTCTAAAGCCAAATTTGGGTCACAGCATAAGAGACATCTAACATAAAGGTAAAAAAATAAGAAAAATTAGATAACTATGAGCAGAACCACATTGGGAAGATGGTAAAACTATTTGGTCTAATAATCACATGACACAGTTCTGTTTCAACAGGAGGTCCATGGGCTATTTCTTGATATGATTGTCGGGTCAAGAACAACTCTAGAGGCATGAGCAGAATGAGGAGAATCTTCTAGGGGAAGTGGGTACTGTGTGGCTGCAGAGTTAGCAAGGGCGAGCATGGTTCATGATGACTTCTGAGAAGAAACAGGACACCAGATTCCGAAGGGTCTTGTAGGCTATCCTACAAGATAAATCCACTTTGGATTTTTCTCTAAGGGGGATGGAGAAATCACTGACGTGCTTTGAAGGAGAGTGACACAATTTGACATGTTTTAGAAGAAATGTATTTCTGGTATAAATTTCTTTTTAGAAGAGATACATTAAAATCAAAATGAATGATGAATTTTATTCCTGGACATAAACGTGCCATTTAGTAAGTTACCTTTTTCTAGGGACTTAAAAAATGACTTTTGTCTCTCATGAATGAAAAGTTTACTTGCTAATGAATTTACTCAATGTAAAGCTAATGAAATTATATGTCACTCAAGAACTATGAAGGACCTAAGACTTTACCCTACCTGCAAGCTTACAAGTTAGCCTGACAGTTTCATGGATATGGTGGAAATCATAGGAATCCTGAGTCAGAACAAAGGGCAGTTTATTACCAAATAACAATATCTAGACTATCATCCCTTTGTACCTGTTGCTGAGTCCCAGTCCCCATAGGGCAACTCAGAGGGTCCAGTGCCACTGACCCACCTAGTGGGTTGCCTTACGGGAGGGGAACCCTGAGCTTAGAGGAACCACATCTTTTATGATGGGTTGTAGGCATGCCTGTCCTTTGCTCTCTGAAGAGACCAAGATAATGTGATGCATGATGGAGACAGATCTCTATCTCCCAAGGCCATTTTCTATACAAAAGTCCTTGGAAAAGTAGACCAGACAAAGGGCATCAGTACCTTTTTACAGGATATGCAGAAATGCAAGAGACACTTGGAGAATTATTTCCCCGATATATAATTTTAGTGGTATTGTTTGAAAGTATTCGTGCAAGATATAACAATCCCATTATTTATGAATGATCATTTTAGTGAATTATAAATTTTCTACAGCATCTTAGGATAAATCTGAAATGCTATTTATATCAGCAGCTAGAATGTGACATTCCTTAGAAGCATCGAGAATTTTTTGTAATATGCCAAACAGGTTCCACAATGACAGTCTTGTTTTTTATACATAAGAATAATTTTTTTCTGGGGCGCCTGGGTGACTCAGTCATTAAGCGTCTGCCTTCAGCTTGGGTCATGATCCCAGCGTTCTGGGATCTAGCCCTGCATCGGGCTCCCTGCTCGGCGGGAGGCCTGCTTCTCCCTCTCCCACTTCCCCTGCTTATGTTCCCTCTCTCGCTGCCTCTTTCTCTGTCAAATAAGTAAATAAAATCTTAAAAAAAAAAAAAAAAGAATTTTTTTCTGATTTAATTTTTTATTATTGAAGTATAATTAACATACGATGTTCTGTTAATTTCAGGTGTACAACATAGTGATTCAACAATTCTGTACATTCCTCAGTGCTTCCCACAATAAGCGTAGTTGCCATTTGTCACCATACAACTTACAGTATTATTCACTATTTTCCCTATGCTGTACTTTTCATCCTCATGACATTTAGTTTATTACTTGCTGATTTTTTAAATGTATTTTTTGTATTTATTTCCATCCTTTTGTCCATTTTATTATTTTTTAAGTTTTTATTTAAATTCCAGTTAGTTAACATACAGTATAATATTAGTTTCAGGTGTACAATAGAGTGATTCAGCCCTTCCATACATTACCGGGTGCTGATCACAAGTGTACTCCTTAATCCCCATCACCTGTTTCCCCATCCACCCGCCCACTTCCCCTCTGCTAATCATCACTGTATTATTCTCTGTAGTTAAGGATCTCTTTCTTGGTTTTCCTCTCTCTCTCTCTCTTTTCCCATTCACAATAGTATTCTTATAAGTCAATAATTTGGAACACTTTGGATTTAAAAAAAGACAATGTTCATTTCTTGTCTTACACATTGATGTTTATAAAAGTATTTTCATGTCAAATGTTTTCCCATCCATTACAGCTATAATATTAGGATTTACTTGCCATAACAACTTGTAGGGACTAACGTATACAGATCTCACTTAAGAATTCTAAAATTTTCTTTTTTTTTTCTTTTCAACATGCAGTTGAGGTACTTCTGATTATTTTACTTAATTCCCACAAAAACTTAGTCTAAAAGACATAGTCATTTGTATTCACTTTAAATAAAATACATGTTAGGATATAATGTAAATTCTAATATTTTCCTGTGAGTCTCCATTATGTAATATTGAAGTTACCTGGTATTTCCTCTGTGAAACACATCAGATAATTTTTTCTTTATATCAGGTAATATTTTCTTTCTCATGCACCTGGCAATATATTTTCTTTGCTGTTAGAAGTAAACACGGACCATGTGGGACTTATTTCAGGTATGCTAGACTAGGTCAGTAGTTGAAACCCAATCTATGTAATCCTCCATATCAACAGGTTAAAGAAAAAAATCTAATGATCAATTAATTTACACAGAAAAGTCATTGGATAAAATACCACATCCATTGATGATAAAAGTGCTTAATATGCTAGCAGTGTGTCAAGAATATATAAAGAACTCTCAAAAGTCTGAATTAGAAAACAATTAAAAATATGCAAAATACATTCACAGTCATTTCACTGAAGAGGGCCTACAGATGGTAAATAAGCCCATGAGAAGATGTTCAACATCATTATAAAGTGGAGACGTGTGTGTTAGAGCTACAGTGAGAGGTCACTACGTATCTCTCAGCATGACCCAAACAGTAAGCAGTGACAACGTCCAATGCCGGTGAGGGGATGGAGAACCACGTCACTTATCCCTTGCTCATAGGTGTATAAGATGGCACGGCCACTCTAGAAATAGCTTGATACTTCTTTCAAAACTAAAAATGGACTTACAGAGGACCCAATAATTGCACTCTTGGGCACTTATCCCAGATAATGGACATTTATTTTCATGCAGGAACTTGTGCATGAATGTTCATAACTACCCCGAACTGGAAACTACGCACATATCCTTCGATGGGTATATGGTTAAGCAGCCTGTTATATACCCATGGTAAGAGATACTACTTGGAAATAAAAAGGGATAAAGTACTGATAACACACAACTTGGATGAACCTAAAGGAAATCATGTGAGTGATCAAAGCCAGTCTCCCATCCTCATGCTGCCTGACTCCATGTACATAGCATTCCTGAACTGACATGACTGTAGGGATGGAGAATAGGTTAGTGGTCACCAGGAGTTAGGGCTGGGGGATGGAATGGATGTAGATATAAAGTGGTAGCTTCAGGGAGGTGATGCTTCAGTTGAATATGCTGACTGTGGTGGTGGTTACACAAAGCCGCGCAGCAATAACATTACGTAGACCACACACATACACACACACAAGTAACCACACAGATGAGTGCATGTATCATGGTGAAATCTTACTAAGTTCTATGGATTGTAGCAGTGTCAATTTCTTGCTTTTGATGTTTTTACCCTACTTGTATAAGATGTTAACATTGGGGTGAGCTGGAAGAAGGGTATCATGAGTTTCTCTGTATAGTTCTGTATAATCCTTTGCTTATCTATAATGAATTCAAAATGAAAAATGAAAAAAAAATGTGAAAGTGGGTGCCATTTCAAGTAGACTGGCAATTCGATCAAGTATGTTAGACTTGGGGCAACTGGGTGGTTCAGTCAGTTAAGCAGTGGACTCTTGATCTCAGCTCAGGTCTTGATCTTAGGGTTGTGAGTTCAAGCCCTGCATTGGGCTGCATGCTTGGCATAGAGCCTACTTAAAAATAAATAAATAAATGAAAAGTGTAGACTTAATTCTGATTATTTTCTGACTTTGGGTTCTGATAACTATTATTATTTTTTAAAATATTTTATATATTCATCTGAGAGAGAGCAAGCAGGAGAGCACCGGTGGGGCTGGGAGGTGGGGGGGAGAGTCAGAGAGAGAAGCAGACTCCCCACTGAGCACAAAGCCCAACACAGGGCTCAGTCCCAGGACCCTGAGATCATGAGCTGAGCCAAAAGCAGACACTCAACTGACTGGGCCACCCAGGCACCTCAAATAACTATTATTTTTTAAAGGCTAATTTTAATATTAATGTTAGCTGGGGCTGTCGTGCTAAATTTGACAGAATTTAAAGTTTGTTATCAAATGTCTAATGTATTTTGATAAGTAATGGAGAAATGTACTTGTAGTGGGTATAAACATATACAATATATATAGACCATTTTACAATATATATAGACCAGATTCTTAAAGCAAACGTTTACATAAATATATATACATATATGAGTAACCTGGTTTTTTAAAAATAATTCTAACAATATGTATGGACAAAATTGGGAGAATATACATTATACTGTGGGAGATAAGTTAATTTTGAGGTATAGAACCTGGGCTGTTTTTTCTTTTTTTAACTTTCTACCTTGCGTATTTCATTAGCATCTGACATTTGTATACCTTAGTAATTTTCTTTTAGTCAGAAGAAAAAGTAAAAATCAGGAGAAAAGAAAATGAAATCTGGCATCTAGCTATACACCAAAATATTGCTGCATTTCATTAAATAAAAAGATTAAAGATGTACTAACATAACCGAGCCCAGGTCAGCTGCCCAGCCAGCAGCTGCTCGGGGCACAGCCTCTGAGGCTCCCAGCCTTGGAAAATGGATCTTGCTGACAAATGTCACATTCCCTCGGTTCACGCCACTCTCTTTTAGATTCCTAATGGTGACCTATAAAATTGGACATCATAAAAAGTATGACAAAATAATTTGTTCTAGAAGGGACCCAGAACAATCACAGGATGAGTAAGCATGGAAGAAACGTACACAAATGAGATTGTGTGAGACGTGTATACAAGTGTTTAAGATGGAAGAAACACCTTCTGCAGGAAGCAAACTCTGGAGGTCTCCAGAGATACTCTCCCTGTGGGCTGGCCTCGGCGGCTCCCTGCTCTGGGGGAGGCGGGAGAGCATTGAGGGTGGGCTCGCCCAGCACCTGGGGCTGCACAGCGGGCTGATGGGTGTCCTGCCCCTGGACTGGGCAGGCAGTGCAGGGTGCCTCTGGCCATCCCCTCTCAAACCCCAAAGGACCTTGCACCTCGGCAATTGTGCCTCGTAAAGTCATTACAATGCAGAGAGGCGTGGCTGTGACCGCAGAGCCCTCCTCACCTCTCCTTCTGGGAGGGAGGCAATTTGGGTTCATATTTATTATTGCACAGACGTGCAGTGTGGGCGATGCTGCCAGTGCACCTCATTTCCGATGGAATGTGCTCTGCTCAGGCCGTCCGTCAAATCCCTCCTGGCCGGTAAAACTGTGAATATCTTCTGTGAAATGCGTCTCATGAAATCCTCCCTATTGCTGTGAATAGGTTGAATGTTTTTGTAGAAATTCTTGACTTCAGGTGGGAAAAGAATATCTTCTCAGCTTAACGTTGACGAGAAAAATTTCCCTACAAATGGAAGTTCTCTTTTAACGCCTGCTCCTCAGCGGGAAAGAATATTTCGGCCTACCTCAAAGTAGGTGGCAGTTCATGTATGGTAGCATACAGGTGAATTTTTTTAGTCTCTCTGGAACATAGAATATATTTTACCTGAAAGGTTAGGCCCTACTAGTCATAGGATAGGTTACTTTTAAGACTGAGAAAAAAATCGTTTCTCTTTTAAAGAGAAATTTAAATGTTCCAGATCTTTTCCTGTAAGAGGTTGCTGGAGATCACAAGTGAAAACATTGTGAAGTTTCATAGGGGAATTCAACACTGTACCTGGACGAAGTATTATAGACTCACCAATTTTGAGAACAATCATATTAAGGAGAAAAGTCCAACTCTTCTCATATTGGGAGAAATAGAAGCCCCAAGAGGTTGTAAGTTACAGAAAAAGCAACAACAACAAAAACACAAAAAGGAGAGCAAAACCAGGCCACACCGTGATATACTGATAGGTGTACACACGTAGAAGTGCATATGCACACGCACACACATATGCATGTGCACACACACAGGCACGGAATACGTACATGCACACACAGGCACGCACACGTGCACACACATGTATGCACACACGTGTACACACATGCACACAAACATGCACACGCACACATATGCACACGTACGCACACATGCACAGAAACATGTGCACACGCACACATGCACACGCACACACGCACACACACACACAGGCGCATCACGTAGCGCATGGCAGCTGTCTCGTGTTCCGGATGAGGAAATCAAAGCCTACTGAGAATAATAGCCTGCTCGAGAACGTATTTGTGGTGGCTTGAAGCCTGGAGAGATTTGCCAATTCTCAGGATTGCTTTCTTTCCAAAATATCTCTGTGCCTCTCCTCTAGTCCATTGTAAATGGGGATTCTGTTTTGTTTTTTGGTTTTTGTTTGATTTGAACATGGCTTCCTTCTTGGAATATTTTGTGGATCACATTCCTAGAGTTCCTATTGTATCATTCCTCTTTGTTTCAGTAATTCCTTCTTTTGGACCACTTTTTGGTTTCCTCTGGCAACCTCTAGATTTCTGTTTCTTCTCACGTGACACTGTTTATTTTCGTTTTGTATTGGTTGCTTGTCTTTGATTTTGCCCTTTTCTCTTTCCCTCTGAGTCGGCTAGTTTTACCCCCGCTCTTCCTATGTCTCTGCATTCGTGCATCCTCCTTCACTCCTGCCTTGCCCTCCCCCCTGCCTGTACTTCGAGTTACCATTCGTCTGTATCTTTGCCTTCATTTTGTTTCTTTCTCTTTCTGCCTCTTCCTCTTCCATTTGCTCTCTCACTTCATCAAATGATTCATTTCCCGGTAATACATTTTTTTTTTCTCTCACTGTAACCGGTTTCTACTCCTGTTTTTCTCAGATGTAAACATGATTGTATTTAAGGTGAAAACCAAGGAAAATGTCTTTTTTGGTAGGCATTACTATTTAATTGCATTGGCCACTGTAAGAGTTAAAATCATATTTATGCTTTTATGTATAATCCTCCTCCCAAAATACATCTATGATGTTCTCTTAGATTTGGGAACATGCAGAAGTTCTTGTGGTGAGTTGTCATGTGTGGTCCCAATAAAAGCATCAACTCCTTGCCCTTCATGCCCTGGAACAGCCTTACCTGAGGGGGGGATTTGGGCTCAGAATTCCAATGGCTCTCTTAGATCCCAAGGATATGGAGACCCTGCTGCCACTAGGCGAACTGTGGTTGAGGAAAACTGCCCAAATGTGAATCCCTGTCCCCTTGCCTCCATCCCTCCAATCCTAGAGCTGAATGAGCTATAGGCTGATTCAGAGCCAGTGGTCCCCTCGAGGAGAGAGCTAGAAAAATGTGCAGAGGCTCTGTTGGGAGCAATGTGCCGTGTTCAAGTGGCTTCCCATGTGGGGTGTTTGTCTGAGCTAGTCTGGAGAGAAGCAGGGTTCAGCCTCTCTAAGAATAAAGCTCCAGATCTAGGTGGTTGGACCCCAGGATTAGACTGTATCCTGGGGATGAGAAGGAGCAGGCGGGGTGAGCTCAGGAAGGCCTGGCCACATAGGACAACCTCCCTGGTGAAAGGACGTGGCTTATGTTTCCTCCAGAACACAGTTGAAGGGTGATGGCAACTGTTTCTCTTTCATGAAGATTCCCAATTTGAGGAAGTAAGACTGTTTTGAGGAATCTGTCTCTCTCTGCCTAGCGCTCCCCCCCCCCACCCATTCATAACCACTTTATGTGACAGTATGCATTTCTAAAACCTTTGCAATGGAACAAAAAATAAATTAGGATCACTGGGTTTTAGAGCTAACAAGACTACCATTGGTGAGTTATGGACCTACGTTTGATAGAGGAGCCTTTGGTTCATAGAATTAGAGGAAGTCTCGTTACCCCCAGCTCCGTCAGAACGAACATCATCTCCCTTCCTTGCACAGCTGCTTTCCCAAAGGGCCGTCTTGCCAGTGTGGCCCACATGTTCCAAAGCATGCTAAGGATGGCGAGAGTTTCAAAATCCTGCTCTGGCGAACAACGGCAGGTCAAATGTGCGCCATCCAACAGATGTTGAGAGATCTTTGGAAAGGTATTTTGATAAGGTTATAAAGGATTTGTAAATAACATTTAATTCTCTCTCCTATTCTAAAGTGGTTATCTGCCTGACATATTCATAGTGGATTAATTTATGCTTTTTATTTGGCCCTGGATGGATAAACTAAATAGAATTAGAATTACACAAGTAAATGTTATTTCAAACCCTCCAGTAGCAGGAAATAGCTTTATAACAAAATTACATAACAGCTGGCGCTGTCGCCAGTGACCAGAATGGTAATGTTTTCTTTTGATTCCCTTGCAACTACACTGTCTTCAAAGACTTTCGTCAAAGAGGGGCAGAGCTAAGGGACATGAGGGCTTTACAGGAATCAATACGTTATATGTTGCAGTATACACTGCAGTCTCCTCTCATATGAAGTCGACTTGGCAAACTTCTATCACTGTTTCAAATGTAAATAAAAGAATAACACCGCCACACGAGTGTTTCTCAGATCTCCGTGTGCTTCCGAGGCTCCTCGGAAGCATGTCATCTGCAGGTTTCACTTCCAGGTTTTGGCTTGGGCCAGAGATTCTGCTTTTCTAAGGAGCTTTCGAATGACTGTGGTCCTTGAACTGCTATTCTCAGGGACAGGAGTCTATACTACTGATAATGTTTGTCAAAACTGATCGCTCTGCTCTGGCCCGACTCTGAGAGGACAGATCTGCGAGGGCTGACTGCTTTGGGGGGCGAGCTTGTAATTTTAATCAGCAGCTCAGGTTCACATCAAGTTACCACTTCCTTACTACACGAGAGTCACCTTGAGGCAAGGACGGTGTCACCTTCCGTTTTTTCACTCCTCCGAGTAGCATGCCCTAAACTCACTTTGTGCTCAGTAAATTAAAAAAAAAAAAAAAAAAAAGTCAAACTTGAATAAACAGTTGTTAAAACTCATTAGACATATTTCCACTCATATTAACCTGTTCGTTTGCAGAAGCCTTCCAAACCCTGATTTCAGAAAGCTTGCCCATCGGAGTTCTAGTAGGGCCATCTCCAGAAATCCAGAAGTCGGCATTGGCCGTTCTGAGGCGGAAGAGAGTGGAACTTGGATGTTGAAACTGTGAAGACTCTAATTGGCTGGGAGGTAACATTTTCTTTAAAAAGAAAAGAGAGTTCCTAGCACCCAGTCCTGCTCTGTCAGATTATTGAATAGTTCTTTAAGGCAGGGACCCATTTAACTTATCCTTGTAGCCTCCTTCAGCCTGGAGCTCGGAGGATGGTCAAAAATGTCCGAAGAGTGAGTTCATACAGTCTTGGAAACAAAAGGCATTAGGGTTCTGAAGTTTACATCTGGAGGCTGATACCTGGGGACGGTACAAAGGAGATTATGGTTTTAAAGACACACAAGCTCCATAGCGCTTATCAACTGATTTTTCAGAGCAAAATAAAATGGAAGCTTCTGTAGTGATAGTGGATATCTGTGCCAAGCCGATGCTGCAGCCGCGGCGGGATGCATGCAGAGCAGAAGAGGCCCAGCAGGGGAGGAATCTGGTCAAGTAACCGTCACTGCATGTTTACCATCTCCTAGCTTCTAGAACAGTCATGCGGCCAGAAATGGAGTGGCAGATAAGGATAGAATACACACATTACAAACACGCCTCTGACTGTCATTTCTGCGAGAAATAAAGCTGCACAGATGCTAGCTGAAGGACTCATTCAAAGTGGCATGTGCTGTAGAATGACAATGAAGGTTAAGTCTATGCCAAAATACACTAATTCCATAGGTTTCCCACCATTCTGAGAAAGTTCGTACACGTCTTCCAGCCATGCAGTGCAGCGGGCCCAGAAGTAAAAGACAGCATTTTCTTATTTCCAAGACCTCAAAGCAAAGTCAAATAGCAAAAGCTCTTTTTAAAATTTTCTGATAGTCTATTAGGCAGAATCTGTTAGATTCTCTAAACATGATTTTATAAGAATGCTTAAATTCAAGGGATTACAAAATGGGCTCCCTTTTGCATCCTGTTAGTCTAAAATGGCAAACATTGGAGGATTTCTTTCAATAAAATGTAAGTCCCTTAATAATAATGTCACTAATTTGCAAGACTAAGAAATAAGTGCTGACGATATGTTGTCCCTGCCTTTGGAAAGTCAGTAGAGGGAGGAGACCGTTATGTAAGTGCATACTTGCGCTGCGTCCTACAGCAGGGTCGCACACAGACTGTGCTGGAAGCAAAGAATGGAATAGCATCAGCTGGGCTTTGGGGCTTGTGAAAGTTTCATACAAAAAGATGACAGTCTTCAAAAATAATAGGTAGGAATTCACGAAATAAAAATCTGACAAGGAGCAGAGAATTTGCATGTGCTCAAAGTTTCTCCCTACATATTGCTTGTTGATTAAAGAGGAAAGTAGCAACTGCAATCCCCTTGGCCAGGAATTCAAAACTAGCATTGCCAGAGGGAGGGGAGACACTGGCTGCCTTCAAACACGGTGCCCTGAGAATCAGATACGTGTCCTTCGTGGGGGATGCCTCAGACGAGCCCAAAGTGAGAAGTCCCACAAAATAACTTGCTTTGGTCTTCAAAATGTCAATGTCATGAAGGGTTGAGTGAAGTTGAGGAGCTGCTCCTGGTTGAAAGGAGACTGAAGAGACATGGCGACTAAGTACAGTACGTGATCTGGAACTGCATTACTATCAAAGCAGGGGAAACGTGATGGAGGATGTCACTGGGTCATCACTGAGTTTGTCACATTGGCGATATGGAATGTATATTTGATGAAACCAGGAGATCCATGTTACCCTTGCTAACTTTGATAACTGCACTGTTACATAAGAGGATATCCTTGTTCTTAAGAAATAAGAACTTAGGGACGCCTGGGTGGCTTTGTTGTTAAGCATGTGCCTTGGGGGCAGGTCATGATCTCAGGGTCCTGGGGTCAAGCCCCGAGTTGGGCTCCCTGTCAGTGGGGAGCCTGCTTCTCTCTCTCCTTCTGCCCGTCCCCACCGCTTGTTCTCTCTGTCTCTCAAATAAATAAATAAAACCTTTAAAAAGAAAAGAAATAAAATGTAAATATGTACTAGGGGATAAAGGGATCTGATCCATGTACGTAAACTTCTCCCACATGGTTCGGGGAAAACAAACAAATAAGCAAACAAACAACTGGCAAAGTCATGCAACATTCAGAACACACATGTAATGACACAGAATAATGAACTGACATGAAGTATTTTTAAAAATAAAAATGCTGTTCACAAAAACATGGGGTTAATAGCAGATGGTAGGAAATCAGGCTAGTGAAAGGTATGTTGAGAGTAAGTTATGAACTTTCCTCTCAACCATGATGGGGAGCTTATCCTGTGTTTATAATGTTCCCAGTGAGGACTTTCAAGGTATATTTTTGAGAAAGTTCTTTCTGTGCCTTTGCAAATATAAACATATGAACATTTAAAAATATACTGGTCTTGGCAGAGCACCAATAGATCACTGGGGAGCATAGAGAGCATACACCTGTGTGTGTGAGGGGTGTGTGTGTGTGTGTGTGAGTGTGAGTGGATTTATTACTGTGAAGACATGAGCAGAAAGAATGCACTAATAAACACATAGTCTTGGGAAACTGCTCTCCATTTAAACTAATACAAAGTCCAACCCTACTTCATACCATATTACAAATATACTTCAGACCCTTTAAAAGATTAAAACATAAAGAGTTATAAAAGTACTAGAAGAAAACATAAAACATTTTAAATCTTGGACTGAAGAAGGACTTCTAAGTACAGAACGTAACGCCAGGAGCTATTTTCCTTTGTTACTTGCAGGGTCGTTCAAAGAAAATCATCAGGCAAATTCTCAAATAGTTATTCTCTTCAGAGATTTCTCTGTTCTAGCTCTTTGGATCCCCACATCTCCTTTAGCCCCACCCTGTCTCTCCTCAAAGACCCCTTCTCCTCTCCTTTCCTGTCTGGAGTCTACTGTTTCTTTCTTTTTACCTTGAAACCCCCTTCACGTATTTCTTCCCACACCCTGTCACTAATTTATTCTCTGCATCTATGAGCTTGTTTTTTGTGTTTTGTTGCTGTTGTTATTGTTATTTTGCTTTAGATTCCACATATGAGAGCGATCATATGTCTGTCTGATTAACTTCACTTAGCATAACACCCTTGAGGTCCACCCATGTCACAAACGACATGATGTCATTCCTTTTGTAGGGCTGAGTAACAGAGTCCCCTTTGGACCTTACCTGATCCAGATCACCCCCTTGATGTTTCCCAATGCACCTTCCATGAAGCCTGTGGATTCGATCAACTCTGCTCAAAACTTTTACTGGCTTCCAAACTCAGCATGTGCAAACCTACTTGTTTTCTGCGTTCTCTACCTGCCCCCAATCCCCCAATCCCGAGTAATGCGGTCATTTCCCTGGCGCTCCTTACCTTGCTTAATGGCCTCTTGCTGTCCATTGTGATAGGGGGAGACCCTGGAACAGTCTGACTTCTTGCTCTTGTCAGCCATTCCGTCCTCATCACCTGATTCCATCTCTCCGAAGTGGTGTTCCTCTTCCTCTGCTTTTCTTGCACCAGTATTGTTCTATCTTAAATCATTATTATCCTTTCCCTTTTATAAAACATTATAGTTTTCAATTTAAATTTTTATCATGAGTGAACATTGACAGATGATACAAGTAGCAGCCCTATAGGTTTTGTTATTCTTTTTTGTGCAGATCTAATGCTGAGTGTATAGTGCACTGCATGGCCTTTATATCCCCAAGAGGGAGGAGAATCTCCATCTTGATGAGTAGCTGTCCTCCCCTGAACAACTTAACTAACAATGCCCGTGGACCATGTGTATCACCTCTACAGACATGATGACTATCAAGGTCGATTGTGGTTCGTCCCTTACTTTGGATCTAGGAAGCTCAGACAACAGCCATTAATATAGTATCGGATATTTACTTTTCTTTTGATTTCATCATATTTCTCTTGCATATGTTTTTCTTGTTCCCAAAGTTTTTTCAGTTATTCTTACATTTTACTATACTTTTTGTATCTTTGATCAGCTACTTTAACTTGGTTTCTCTTTATGAGGCAAAATCCTTAAGCAATTAAAGAATTATTCCTTACCTGGGCTTCTCTCTGTCCAGTCCCATCCATACTATGCAAGGTTTTGGGGTCCACTGACCAAAGCCTTCTCTACCACCTGTTTTTGACCACACAGGCTGTCCCTTGGACACAGTCTGTCCTCTCTGCTTGCCTTCATTTGCTTGTGTGGTTTCCTCCCTATGAGATATGTCCATGTGTGCAGTTCTCCCTACCACCTGCACCTCACCAGACCAAACTTCAGTTCAGGCCACCCTTGAAACCAGCAGCAAATATAGGGAGTGATTTAGTTATGCTCTCATCATGAAAATAATTATAAGTAACCATAGTTGTTCTTACTGTTTTATTTATGTGATCACATTAGTATTTTCTTTTAAGAAATCTAGAATACCGTATTTGGACATAAATTTAGCATCTTAGTAGTCTATAAGGGAAAGAAGAAAGCCACGTTTATTCATAGATTTACCACTTGTTTTCTGCAGTATTGGGGGGCAATTAATTTCTTCCTCTGAACCCATCCTCAACATTTAAATAACTTTGTTTTTCTTAGGAGATTCTCAGGGGAGGCTCTCAGTGTTACTGGACCAGTGACCTGAGTGTCTCCATGGGATGTGGTTCAGGTTTGAGCTGCGTTTCCTCTTTCTGAATGACAGCACCTTTCCAATATGAGTGTCCACTGTGACTCCAACCCATCCCACAAAAACACAAGCCCACAGCTAGAGTGCATAGATGTAACATGAAGAACAGGCACTTTCGATGAAATTTTAAATGTTTTTGTTTAACAATAAAGAAAACTGGAGTCACTGTGGAACCTCTTTTCTATTCATCAGACATGTGTTTCAGTTGTTTGTATTTTCTTACACAGTGTGGTATGGTAGAAAGCATATTGAAATGGGATTTGGGAGCTACAGATTTTGTGCCTTAGGAAAAACCTTAAATTTTCTGTGCCTGAGTGTTCTGTTCTACAAAATGTGTTTTCTATCATCTCGAAAAGGCCATCCTTTTGAGAAACCAAAATAATTAAAGGAAGAATGGCCATCATCCATTTCCCGGGACAGCAGCAACACTGGAGCAGGAGTGGCCCCATCATTTGGTGTCAGCAGCACAAACGAAGCGTCTAGGGTCCCTTATGGTGGCAGCAGTGTCCTCAGTTGGTTCTGAAGGGTGATTTGCACAGTGTTGGACAGTGATTTGGGCCATATTGCTTCTTATTTTCCAAGTCTGGTTCCCCAAGTTTTTAGGCAATTTTACATTTATTTTCTGCTACAATCGGCCCAAACCCATTTCTTTTCTTTGGAAGTTAGAAGTGATATAGTCAATTTCTATGGTCAGCAATCACCTGTAGCAAAAATTAAGAGTAAAATGAGACCAAGATTGATTGAGCATTTCATGTTTGAAGCTGCAGCACATCTTGGGGTTTATAGATAATAGTATTAATATTACTACTGTTAATAAGAATAGCTTTATTGAGAAACTACTATATGTTAGGAGTTATATGAAGCCTTTGTATGCATCATTTCCTATAATTCATGGAAGATATAGGAACTCATTTTCCGATGAAAATGAGCCAGGTGAAAAGACATGGCCTACAATCTAGTGGAGGATAATGACGATGATGACAATGATGATGATGATAAAGACGATGACAATGATGACGATGACGATGATGACAATGATGACGATGATGATGATGACAATGATGACGATGATGATAAAGACAATGATGACAATGATGATGACGATGATGACAATGATGACAATGGCTGATGACAATTCTGGAATGAGGAGAATCACAGAGGGTCAAAACCCATATATAACAGAACTTGCTTGAAGTGTCTCAAGTCCTGTGCTCCACTGGCAGTAACCCCAACTCTGGTAAATCTCCTTCATGCTCAGAAGGAAAGATAAGACTTACACAACTATTGCTTATAGAGATAACCTCTACGTCTCCTGGAATTAACCTCAACTTAGTGGTAAGCATTCAATTTTAGAGTCCTGATGAATTTAGCTGTGAAGCTGTTAGTCTTTACCAATGGTTGATATTTAGGCCAAAGGGACCATTTTGAACAGGTGCAGTAGCTCAGCCATAACAGCATGATTTTTGTGGGTTTACCCGCTGGGAGGAAAGGCATCCATGGTCACTCTTTGGTACAAAGAGTAGCTGGCTAACTAGTCCAATTTCAGTAATTTCTCTATGATGTTGAAAAGAACAAAAAATAGCTTACTTTTAATAGATTGGTAAAGTGAGTAAAAATAATGTATAATTAAAGGTACTCAAAGATATATGTCAAATAAAATTTTAGCAAAATAAATACTAACAGCCTATCAAGATCCTTTTAAAGAATATTAAAAGCTCCCAGGGGCAAAGAAAAATAAAATATTCCAAGTTGAGCTTGAAGTGGGGAGGTGTGATTTGGGGAGCTGTTTACTGCACAGATCAGAGGGGGTAGTTAGGACAAGATATAACTAGTAAAGACCAGGCTCTTCCTCATCTGCCAGCTGCATGGAGACCTTTAATACTCTTCCCCGATATGCCTTCCCAAAGTTTCCATGTTTTCCTGAGTTTATGTGAAATTATCACTACATCCTCCCCTATGCTCCTAGAGGAGATAAGAACTCTGTACAAACTGTGATTGTTCACGTTCATGTTTGTTGTGTTTATGACCTTAGCCCCTGAGCTTACAAGAGTTCCAGGTGTGGTCCACACTCAATTTAGGTGAATGAATGGATGAATGAATGATCTGTAAAAAATAAGATAAAGGGGCACCGGGGTGGCTCAGTGGCTTGAACGTCTAACTCTTGATTTCAGCTCAGGTCGTGATCTTAGGGTCCTGGGATTCAGACCTGTGTCAGGCTCCATGCTCAGCTTGTCCCTCTCCTTCTGCTCTCGCTCTCAAATAAATAAATAAAATAGTTTTAAAAATAAAAAATACTACCAAAACAATATTATTACTAGAAATCCAGTCCCTGGCCATAAGAATTCATTAAAAAACTTTCTAGATATTATTTTTTTGGGAAATGTTTAAAAATCTAATTAAACCATATCAGTATTTTGGGAAGGTAACTGCTATGCACTGAACCATAACCCAACACATACCTGCATGTCAGAGTTTGGCAATTTGCATTGTACAAATAATGTAGTATTGAATGTACTTGCTTCTTTTCTGTGTGTTATGAGAGTATTCCTTCCCCCTCTCCTGTCCCACTCCCTCCTGCCCCTCTGCCTGCTCCTCTCTCTCCTCTCCCCTCCTCGTTTCCTTCCTCACCTCCTCCATCTCTCCTTCCTCCTTCTATCAAATGGTAGCAGATAAGCAGAGCTTTATGTGAAGGAACAGTTGAACAATAAAACAGATGTGAATTCAGTATGTATCTATAAGGCCTCTGAGTTTTAATGTTAAAGAAAAAAATGTTCTAACCCAAATATTTCCCAAGGCTTCTCCACTTACATACAAAAAAATATGTTTTGGGCACATTTTATAAGATAAGCAAAAAGAACTATAACTGGTCCACATCTGTGGTCAATATAAACCTCCCTTCCCCCCATCTCTCCTTCTTCTCTCTTATTAACTAATAGGTACGTCTCCAATGACCTCATATGTGTAAGAATTTTGTTGAATTCTTTTCGGCTAAAACAAGTTTAGTTTAACTATAAAACCAGAATAACTTTCAAGAGAAAAATATATCCTACTTTTTTGAAAATAGAATACAATCTTAGACTAGACTTAAATAGAATTTTATTGATTTAGAGTTTGAGAATATTCAGTAATAATTTGAGTAAAGGAGTCATTTAAAAATATCCCTAAACCAAATTATTTTAAATAACATTGGGGCGCTTGTTTTGATTCTAACAGTATTCTAAACACGTATCATTTATACCCACCAATAAAAAAGACCTTCATAACTGTTGGTGGGAATGTAAACTGGTACAGCCATTATAGAAAACAACGTGGAAATTCCTCAAAAAATTAAAACAAGAATATGATCCAGCAACCCCACTTGTGGGTATATTTTCAAAGGGATTAAAATCAGGATCTAGAAGATATATCTGCACCTCCATGCCATTGTAGCATTATTCATAATAGCCAAGAAACAACCCAAATCTCCACTGAGAGGTGATTGGATACAGAAGATTGGTGTATCCATACAATGGAATCTTAGCCTTATAAAAGAAGGAAATCCTGCCACATACTACAACATGGATGTGTTTAAGGACATTATATAAAGGGCAATGAGCCAGTCACAAAAGGACAAACACTGCATGATTCCACCACTTCCATGAACTATCTAAAGTAGTCAAATTCATTGAAGCAGAAAGTAGAATGGTGGCTGGGGGAGCATGGGGAGGATGGTGGTTGGGAAGGATGGGGAGGACAGTGGTTGGGGAGGATGGTGTTTGGGGAGGATGGGGAGAACGGTGGTTGGGGAAGGATTGGGAGGACAGTGGTTGGGGAGGATGGGGAGGACAGTGGTGTTGGGGAGGATGGGGAGGACGGTGGTTTTAGGGAGGAAGTGGAGGACGGTGGTTGGGGAAGGATGGGGAGGATGGTGGTTGGGGGAGGATGGGGAGGACGGTGGTTGGGGGAGGATGGGGAGGACGGTGTTAAATAGATATAAAGTTTCAGCCCTGCATGATGAAAACATTCTAGACATCTGATATACTGCATTGTGTCTGCAGTGACAATACACTTAAAACTTTATTAAGAGGTTGGATCTCGCACTGGGTGTTTTGCCACAATAAAACAATCAAAAAGATACTCATAGACTGTACTGCTGTTATATTTTGCTAGCTACCAATTTTTATCTAACCATATAAGCTTGCAGGTGGTAGAACTAAATTTCTTCTAAAATTATTCTACGAAACCTACTTTTTTCTAATTTAAATATACTCCCCCCAATTATTCACAATTATTTTTCATTATTCTTAAGGAGGATACCTGATGAATGATGCACTAATTAACAATAAGGCAACTTGAATAAACAGAGAAAAGTTAATGATTGGTATCCAAAGTGAATTTGGGTTTCTAGAGAGCTTCCCAAATTTGTTTTACTACGATCAAACATTTTCTCTGCTCACCAGATAAACTTTTAGTGATCATTTGCATGAAGAAATTTGTATTATCCTGTTCCAGAGCCCTATTCTAATGGTTAGGAGTTGCGAATCACAATATAATTAAACAGCCTGCTGAATGATCGATTGCATTATTTTGGTTGCTGCCGACTGGAATAATTAGAGAGTTGCAATAATCACTCAAATTGGAGTGATTTTTTTACACTCCACCTTGTCTTCTTTACCTGTAATATTTAGGAAATATTACAGGTATTACAGAGAACAGCCTCCGGTGGCAGCCTCCCTGGGCAGCCGGGGCTCACAGCCTTTTCTGTGCTCTTATCAGGGCCATGGCACTTGGGGCCTTGTGATGCTCCCTGCAGGGGAGAGGGCCCCCATGCCTCTTGCAGGTTCCTCTGCTGCCTGCCTGCCCGCACTGGCCTCTCCCTGCTTAAGCATTCTCTGCACTGTTAGCCAGCACGCTGTCGCGCTCCATCCCTGCGAACCAGCCTGATTGTGCATTCTGCAGAGGGGAAGACCTTCCCTCCCCTGAAGGAATGGCAATATTTATCATTCTGCCTTGGTGGCAGCTGGGGAGGGAGAGAGATACAATATGATACTCTGGCAGCAAATGCGGACAGTGAGCCCCGCTCAGGGACTATTAGAAGGGAAGAGTGCGTTTCAAACTCTGAAGTCAAACGTGTGAAAATAATGTATCCAGTTTAACGGGGACCATGACCTGCTGTGGCAACTCCAGCTCCCACGTGTCAGCTTCCCTCAGCATCCTTGGACCTGCTGCTGCCACACAGGCCATGGAGGAGGCTCTCCCATGTGCCCACGCTGCAGAGTCTCAGGGTGACTAATTGCGCTGCTGCCCCTCCACCTCCCGTGGCTGGAGACACTCTGTGTTCAGGGCCCGACGCATCAGCTCCGCTCTGACCTTCCTCTCCGCTCTCCGAAGCAGCTAAGCCTCTGACTCAGGCCTCCCAATATCCGTACCTGACGGGGTATCTTTAACCTCTCCTTGTAGCCTTTTCCCTGGGATTTCTAGATCATGGAACTGGACAGAAGGACAGACACTGTTAATCTATACAAAGCTAAAAACAAAGGTTCCTGCGAAGAGAAACTCAGGGCGCCTCCAGCTACACCTTGTAACAGCCTGACTCTGGTTTGAACTTTGCTCCGGGCTCAGCTCAGACTCTCCACCCTCCATCAGGAGACCCTACAGGGCTCCTGGTGCTTTCCCCAACATGATCCAGCCATCAGCGCAACTGCATAAGGCCACAGGAGTATCTTCAACTGCAGAGGGGGGAAACTGAGGCTCGCAGGGGCTGATCAGCCACGTAGCACTTAGCAGATGGTCTGAAGCGAGTGGGGTTGCTGAGACTGGAGCAGGTGACCTCCTGGCTCTGTCACTTAATGGATATGTGCTTTAAGTAGGTGTGGATTCCTCTGTGCACCTGCTTAACTGAGGTAGAGTCAAGTCTAGGATGAGGACTAATGTAGCAGAGCAAGGAAGGGTGTGGGAAGCATGTTGACTCTTCAAGGCTGGGAGATTCAGGTCTGGCGTACTTATAATTAAATCAGAGTCGAAGGACCTTCTATCTAGCATAACTTTGGTGCCTTATTATTTGCTCTAAGTATATCAATAAGTTTGCATGAATTAATGAGGCTTTATTCTTATTTATATTAATTAAATGTCAAGTAAGTCAATGGATATTTTTATTGGTGAGGTTTTATTGGTAGGATAGTTCAGCTAGGACCTTAACAGAAAATTATCATTAATTTATACATAAAATAAAATTAAGATAAGAGTAATATGTAAACCATATTTATAAAAAAGTAATATAAAACCATAATGTTAACTTCAGAAGCAATTGCTAGATTTATTCAAAGATTAGATGATGCCTGTAAAAGGTTTCTCATAATTCCTAGAACATAATAAAAACTCTAAATATTAGCTTAAAAATGTAGTCACCTTTTTAATACAGTGCAACTCCACACACATCTACTGTCAAGAGTGGTGGGTAGTGGGTAGGGAGTCTGGAGCTGCGGACTGGCATGGCATATGATTATTGATGATTGCCCAAAGCATGATAACAAGAATTTTTTTTTTAATGGAGTGCATTAGTTACAATGAGATTTCTTACATGCTATAAAACAGTTTTATGAAAAAATTGAGTAATGAGTTCCTAGCTTTTACAGGCCAGCAAACATACCTCATCTTTAACCACTAGGTAGAATTTTCTCTCAGAAAATTCGCCTGTGTTGGTTTTCATTTACTAAATATAGATGTTGTTGAAGATTCATCTATTTGTATTTATGAGATAGAGCTTCTCAACCTTACAAAATTAAATGAGAGTTACTGAATATCTAGTTTGAATTCATTGGTTTGCTAGAGAAAAGTTCAGAGTATTTAAGTGGAAATTGATGTCATGGGTTATATACCCTTCACACTTTATTTAATATGATATACACCATACTTGGATATATGAATAGAAGTAAATCACTGGTAAAGCATACATTTTTTAATTCCTAAAAATGTGCTGTAACTCTATAAAATTATTCTAAAAACCCTAAGATTAAAGTACCATCTGAAAACTAGAAATGCTTAATGCAGAACTATAAGATAATTATCTATCATTTTTGTATATTCTTTCCTTTTGTAGGACAACTACTCATTATGAATAAACATGTTCTAGTTCCCAGAATGTTCTAAAGTGGGAGTGGGGCTGAAACTTAGAAAGACTGAAGTCGGGAGTGTGTCTGTGGAACCTGAAAGAGGCGCTCCCCACATCCTGTGTTTGTGAGAAGGCAGTACTCACAGATGAGCCCAGTTCATATGCCTGCAGCCTCATGGTTCCCTATCTTTTGGAGAAGCATTTAAATTCTCCTCTGTAAAGGAGGAAATTCTATTAAATGATCTGTATCTCGATTAAATGATCTGTTTTCCTGATATAATTTAATTTGCTAATGCATAATTTGCCCATTGCATTAATTTAATCAAATAACTCCATAGGCGTATTTTGAGTCATGACAACAAGAATATGATTTATTTATCACATATTGCATATCATAATTTACATGTATACTGCACATATACACATAGTATATGCATTATTTGTTATATATGTTATGAATTGTGTATATTACATATGTTATAAATATATATGCAAAATAAGGAGATCACCTTGTTCACAGGTTGCAGGCAGACGGTGAAGAAGAGCATCGGTGGTTTCCACACAGCACACTTAGGGCTACAGATAGTGTGTCATGGAATTAAAGGAGGGACAGGGAAGAGTTGCAGAACCTCCAGGAGGGGTGTTAGGAGACATCTTAAAGGGAGTGCGGTACTTGATGCATGGTGGGGGAGGAGGAGGCAGGAGGTTGGCGCCAAGATGGGGCAAGGATTTCTAGAGAGTGCTTGCTAATGGTGGCAAGGACAGGCTCCTCCTAGTTCTTCTTTCCTAATGGAGCTTTTCTGTTCTGTAATCACTTGTCCTGCTGCACGTGGTCTTGCAGAAACAGCTCTTCTATCTTGATTTTTTTAAAATATTGTTGTTTCACCAGTGGTCTCATGGGTTTTAGGCTAGATCAATACGTTTCAATTCAACACAAGTATGTATTCGCCACTTTGTGGAAATCCGTGTTAGCCTGGATGAAATTACTCTAACGTGGCCCCCAGTGTTGAAGGCTGAGACTCCTCCGTGGGGAGGGGCCGTGTGTGTAGGTGTCAGGAGCGGGGGCTCTGGAGCTGCCGGTCTGCATTTAAACCTGACTCTGCCGTTTGCTACCTGTGTCACATTGGCAAATCAAGCCGCCTCGACGACCTCACCTGTAAACTGGGGATAATGATACTGCTACCTCTTAGAGCTGTAGTGAGGATGAATTAAGAGATTGCATATAAAGCACTTTGCATAGTACCTAGCCAATAGGAAACGCAGAGGAGTCATTAGCTATATTATTATTCAATATCCGTTAAAATTAACTTGGTAATCCATGGGTGGTATCTACTGTAGACTGTCTTAAATTTCAAAATATTTGAAATTTATGTTATTCTAGTAAATATCGTATAATGGAAGGGTCTAGGTTCCATAACAGAATTTAGCTTTTCTGGATTTCAGCTTCAATGGAGCATTTCTCTTTGGGGGAAAAGACTGGAATGCCCACTTCACCACCTCTCCCCTCCCAGTCATGTGAATGAGGTAAACTGTATGATCCTACATGTGAGGTACTCTCCAAGCTACAAGAAGCACAATCAATTGTACATTCTATTTCTAGAGTATGATTATTATTAATGACCATTTATTGGATACTCTCCAAGTGCCGGGCACTGAGCAAAGAGCTTCACAAATAGCTTCATTCACTTTTCTTAACAAAACTATGAGGCAAGTATTTATCGTCCTCACTTACAAATTAGGAGCTTAAGATGGTGAGAAAGATGAAGTGACTTAGTGAGTATCACACAGCTCACATTTGACTTGGATTTAGAAAATCGGGCCTGTCAGTGTCTTTCTGCAACTTCTCTACCACAGATCTTTCCTGTACAATAAAATGGCAAATATATTAGGGACCCAACTGTACTGAGTGCTGTGGAAAGTGCCACTTGTATACATAAAACAGCACATGCACATATATGAGAGAGAGCGACACACACACATACACGTACACATACATATCTTGCAGCTAGATGTATATATATATCATTTTTATAGCCATATACACATATAATATATACATATATCTTGTGTATCTTCTATCACAACATTTCTTTTTTTTACAGTAGTACAAATATATGTGACAGCATTTCTATTCTTTATTGAAAGGCAACTTCATTTATATGCTATATCGGTAGGGTTTTGTTAACCTATTTTTTAAAATTCAGTAATGGTCTTCAGGGTTTTTTGTAGGCAGAGCAAGGCTGGATGGCTAGGTTGAAGAAAGCCGGCCAAGAGAAAGGGAGAGAAACCAAATAATGAAACTCGCCTTATAGTGAAGGATTATTGATTTGTATTTGCAGTGCTTGAGGTTGCAGCTAGAGCTCTTTGCCCCCTGGAAGTGCAAATAAAAAGGTCAATACAGAACATGAATCTACAAATGAATGCTGTATTTAGGGGAGCTGATCCTAATTTAAAATGAAATAACTCGGACCGGACCATTATGCTGTACACTTAACACCTATGAGGTCAATTAAGGAGAAACATGTAAGAGGTTTTGCGGGCAAGCCTGCTCTAGGGAAGGCTGAAAAACCTGGACCACGTGTTTGTCCCTCCTATTGATTCCTCTTGCCTGGAGGACAAACACAGTAGGTATCTGTTAAGAGTACTAAGTTCAAGTGGCATCTTTCCCCGCTTACGTAAGGCCAGCGCAGAGCAGCAGGACGGGGTGAATCAGAATGGCCTTCCCCAGCATGGGGGCCCCAGGATGCCCGAGGCCAAGTGGGAGTTTGCAAGCATTCCTGGGTTGTTGGCTGTGACCTCCCTGCAAGAAGGAAGCCCCAGCAGCTTCAGGCTATTTGTGGGCTGGCGCAGGAAAGCTAGAAAGTGTCCTCAGATGCCTGACCTAGAGACTGTGAACATTTCAATGTCAAGGAAGCTCTTGTTTTTATTTGCTGAACAGAAGCCTGCAAAAATGCAGCATCATTCTTTCTGGAAAGGTATTTACTGCTGGGGAGAAGTTACCCTTTAGAGGCAAACTAGTTAGCTATGAGAGATACAGGTATCTCCCGCTTTCTGCAAGTTCCCGTTCCCACACTTCGCTTTTACGAAAGACCTACAGGAGTACCTGCTTTCCTAATGGGAAGAAACCCAAATAGGATTCTTTCACTCCTATAGTGTTTGGTGTTAGTTTTGCAGCGAGCCCCCAGGGAGGCCGCAGGAAGCCCACGCGGTGACAGCAGCGCCGCCCAGCGCCTTCTCTGGGAACTGCGCACAGCATCTCGTCCCCAAGCACCAGAGCTCTGAATTGTGTCTGTGAGCATCTGGGCTTTATAGTCATGGATTTTGGGTATCCGTTCGCAAAATGCATCTGAAGGTATTAGAAAAGACCAAGACAGGTGATTTTTGGGGCCTAGGAATTCTCAAAAAAAAATTTTTCCCCATACAAATGCATGGCGATCGCTTCTTTGTTTTATGCCGTTTCGGCTTCGGAAGGCTTCGTGTGAATGCTCCACTTCTGGACAGCGGGGAAGCCCTGCATCCGCGCGTCCCCATGTTAGATCTATTCCTGGTGTGAGAGCTTAAAGGAGCAGAGATGCCTTTCACAGTTCAAAGGGCCTCCATGCCCTTGCCCAGACTGCCTGTCTCATGACCCAGAGCCGATTAGTTTTCCTGGGACTGCTGGAACAAAATCCCACAAGCTGGGTCACTTAAAACAGCAGACACTTCTCTCAGTCCCAGAGGCTTGAAGCTTGACATCATGGTGTCGGCAGGGCCACGTTCTCTCGGAAGCCTCCAGAGGACAGTCTGTTCATCCCCTTGCTCCTAGCTTCTGGTGCTACTGGGGGTCCTCACCGTTCCTTGGCTTCTAGGTGCACCACTCCAGTCTGCCTGTCATCCAGGACATTCTCCCTGTGTTTCTTCACATCTTCTTCCCTCCCCAAGAATCTCTCTCTGTGTCTTTCTCTTCTTACAAAGAGACCAGCTGTGTCTCTACCCTAATGACCTCAGCTGAACTTGACTATGTCTCCAAAGATCCTATTTCCAATTAAGGCTACGTTTATAGGCACTGGAGAGGACTTTAACCTATTTTGGGGGGAGATACAGTTCAACATACAGCAACCTGTATTTGTCCTTCACAGCGCCCAAGACAGTCTGCCGTTTCGTGTTGATTGTCTGGTGGTGAATTGTGTCAAGCCCGTCCAGCGGACTGAGAGCTACATTTGTCCACCCCCAGCTCTGTCAGTTCCCCACGCGGGGCTTGACGCACACTGGCTCAGAAATGTTTATGAATGGATGTCTTTGCTATTCCTTATCCCATATGTGAAAGATTCCCCATATCTTTGTCCCCCAACGGCAGATGTCAGGAATGATGTCCTCCTTGGATCTGAGAGGGGAAAAGCCTCCACAGAGAGACGATGCCAAACGCAGAGGTCACGTCGTGGTTGGTGCTGGTGAATGTCCATGTTGACATTCTGGCCAGTTCGACCGAAATACCTATTGTTAGACTCCAGACTGGTCTAAGTTTAGTAGCAGAACGGCTTAGAAGAAACTGGAGTTCTGACTTTGAAATTGCTCATGCTTCTATTTTGCCTTTGAGACATTTTTGTTTATTGTAGTGGAAAATTTTGAGGAAAATTGCTGTTTTTCTTCATTTTGGATAGTTAAGACATCTATTCTCATTTATAGCTTGACTCATTTGAAGTAAAGAAGTCTCTGAACTGGGAATATAAAGCACATTAAAATAACATCACAAATGCCAAGCCTTTCTAACTAAGGGTTTGGAAAAATCAAAATGTTATTCTCTTTGGATGCCCCTGAGGGTGTGTTTGAAGATTCGAGGCCACTTATCTAAAAGCATGTGTCAGCCCACCCCCTTTATGTTTGCGAATTGCTATTAGACAGTTTGTTGAGAGTGATTTTTCATAATTTAACTTGCTGTGCGTGTGTCTTGCTGTTATCAGGTGTGCCACTTGGATTATCTAATTCCAGCAGAACCCATGCATGGGTAGATTTGAGTATCAAGATACTTTGTTTTTATTTTGCATTTTGGATTGGTTTTGATTGCTGTTCTCTGACTAGAAACATCACCCACTGTTTGATTCAAAAAATTTCAGCTATACATATTGATAATAAAAACATTTTATCAGCCGTAGATATTTTAACACTGTAAACTGCTCTTTAATTCGCTATTTCACTTCTAGTTCTCTCAGCAACTCTGAAATGTTGTCCAGGTCCAGAACTCTAAAACTTGTCATATATATAACACATTTTTTGTTTGTTTGTTTGTTTAGGAAGATATCTAGTAAGCAGAAATTCTCTGATGGTTGAATGGATTATACCTGCTTTTTCATATATCGGTTTCAGTGCCTACTTGAATCGTTTTCCCCAGGAGTAAGTCTACATAACATCCCAGAGTTATTACATTTGAATTCATAATATAAGGTTGTTGTTTGGAGGTTGTTACTATTTTAAATAAAGTGAGGTGCAATTGAATCATAACGTAGTATGATGTAGCATTTATTTCAGATTTCGATACTAAACATACCTTGAACTATATCTTTGAAGTTTGGTATCTGACATAGCAATTATTTATTCTGAATCTAAGAACAGAATTTACCCTGAGAAACAGTAATGTTTGTTACATGTTTCAGAGTACGCAAGCTTAGTGATAGCCCTGTTCGGTGTAAATCCTATAGCTTCACAATAATTAAATATATTTCTAGTGTGCTTTTTACTTTTTTCAAAGGACAATTTGACTTCTAATATTCAGGAAGTCTGTTAAGTAGTTTTTATTCAGAATGCATGTGGGTGATTTAACTGATCTCTGTAACTGAGGAAGTTATCAGGGCTTTTCAGAAAACAGAGATGAGAAACTTAGTAGCAATGACATTGCCAAGATGCTGGGGACCCAGTGATCACTGTACAGGTTGAGGGAAGCCGGTTATGGCAGATGAAGACATTGAGAGAATTTGTATAAATTGTCAGGGAATGCAGGCTATCTGAATGCCACGGCTTCTAATGTCTTCAAAACCTGAATTAAAATGATAAATTATAGCATCTTTTTTAAAAGTCTACATTTATAATATTTTGCATATTTTCTAAGAAGAGCTTCAAGTTCCTAATTCAACGTTTGTTCTTAATTTTTTTAAAAATCAGGCAGGATCATCAGTACCTACTCAGCAGCAATACATATAGAATAACTTCGGTTTTGTTTATCCCCCCTTTCTTCTTCCCTTTCTTCTCCTTAAACAGAAGGGGGAATAAACCATGAGAGACTATGGACTCTGGGAAACAAACTGAGGGCCTCGGGGTGGGGGGGGGGGGGGATAGGCTGGTGATGGGTATTAAGGAGGGCACGTATTGCATGGAGCACTGGGTGTTATACGCAAGTAATGAATCATGGAACTTTAAAAAAAATAAATAAAAGAATATAAAAAAAAAAAGGAAGACCGTAGTACTGGCAACCCAATATCTCAATATCCAGTATACCATCAAATATTTAGTAAAATACGTTGTTTTAATGCAAAAAAAAAGAATAACTTATGTTTTGCTTTAATTTTATTTTCAATTAATGTGTATACTGATGAAAATCCATGGCCTTGGACTTCATACCAAACCACATGTTAAACAAACAAATATGTAGATTTTGCTTGGGTAGAAAAAGTGATGAAAACACCTTTGGACCAAACCTAATTCAACTACTTTAAAAACAACGACAACAACTCAGCTTTATGGAGATAAAATTCAATACAATCCAGTTCAGGTGTTTAAAGTGTACAGTCAAATGGGTTGTAACATACTCACGGATGTACGCAAGCTTCCCCACAGTTAACTTTAGAACATTATCATCACTACAAAGAGAAACCTGTACCCTTTAGTTTTTGCCCCTTTATCCCTCCGTTTCCACGCCCACCCCCAACCCTCAGTAACTGTCTACTGAGTTACTTTCTGGGTTTAGAGATTGGTCGATTCTAGACATTTTATGTAAAAGGAATCATAAAACCTGGCTTCTTTACATAGCATAGCGTTTCAGGATCCACCCATCTTGCACAATGTGTCAGCACTCCTTTTCACTCTTGAATAATATTCCATCAAATGGATAAAGGATAACTTGTTTTTCCATTCATCTTTCGATGGACACTTGGGTTGTTCTCACCTCTCGGCTATTGCCAATAGCACTGCTGTGAACATTGTGAACAAGTGTTTGTTAGCACACCTGTTTTAAATTCCTTGGCATATACACCTAGAGGAGGAATTGCTGGCTTCTATGGTAACTCTGTGTTTAGACAGTTAAGAAACTGCAAACCTGTCTTTCAGAGCGGCTGGGCCATTTCCCAGCCCACCAGCGGTACCTGAGGTGCTGGTTTCTCTGTGTCCTCACCCACGGCTGGTCAGCATCTGAATTTTCAAGTCCAACCATCTCAGGGACTGCGGGGGGAGGGGGTCTCACTGTGGGTTTGATTCGCATTTCCCTCATGACTAACAATGTCAAGCATCCTTTTATGTGCTTATTGGCCATTTGTAGATATTCCTTGGAGGAATATCTTTTCAGCTCCCATGCACATTTATTAATTGGGTTAATCTGACTTATTTTTTAATCCTAATGATTTTAACTCTTTCCCATAACGTCATATCTCCATAGTCAGACTGTTTCTACCAAAGAAAGCAAAGCAAAGTCTCCTTTGTCTTGCATCCCTTCTTGCTCTCTCCTGCCCTGCATGGCCTGCACACACACACCTCTTCTTCACATCCCTCATGTCTCAGTTCATAGATCACCTGCACAGAGAATCTTCTCTGATTCCTCCAGACTGGGGTGGCAGCCCCGTGAGTGCCCCCGTGGAAGGGTGTGCTTGTCACTGCAGCCCTGGAGTTGACGACATTTATTCAACACGATATGGTGGACGTGTCTCCAGTGCCTCTGCGTGCACTTTTGTACCAACCTTTACATCACTGCGGGGTTAAGTAACTTACCCGAGAACTCACATCTATCCCGTGAATGACTTGGGATTCAAGCCCGGATATCTGATTCCAGAGCTCAACTTTTTAATCTACATTGGATCATGTTGCACATTTTTACAGTATTTAGTTATGATAAATAATCGGCTAACTGTAACCCTTGATGCTGGCGGTTTACAGGGGCGACACTGGATGTCTGCTCCGCACGGGATCCCCAGTAGCCGTTACAGGAAGTGCTGGTTATGTCTTCTCCCCCAGCTGCAGAATTCCCTGCAGCTTCACTGTCCTGGCTTAGCTCACCCTTGTTCATCTTTCAAAACGCAGATCAGACCTAACCTCTTGTAGAAGCAGACCCTCCCAAACCGGACTACATGCCTTGTGAGTATCGAAGAAAGCACTTGTGCTTTCCTAAAGCATAGCACTTATTGCACTCTATGTTAACTCTTGCTTTGTCTCTCACAGTAAACTGGGGGTTCCTTGGGAACAGAGAGAGGAATAACCTCATTGTGCCCATAGTACATCCCACAGCTGTACCCCATTTGTTGAATGGATGAATAGACTTATCTGTACTTGATACATCTTAGTCATGGCTGTGTATCCAGTAATATCTGTAATTACATTCAAGTAAATATTTGCAATTTAGCTATATAGAATTAAACCAATATAAAGTATTAACCGAAAACATCAGGCTCTTTGGGTTTTGACTAATATACTAGCTGCTAATGCAGTAAGGTTCCTAATGCAACTCCATGGTGGCAAAAATTCTACCTATGACAGCCATAAAAAGGACAGGTAAGACTCCCTTCTCATTCTTCTGGGAGGAGAGACTGAGTTCATGCCATTTTGTGCTCCCTGGCTCTAAAAGCTTGGTGAGTGACACAGGCTTGGTGACACAAGGCTATCCCTGAACTCTGCCATCATATTTTGTTTTGTTTTATTTTGTTTTGTTTTGTTTTGTTTTGTTTTAAGTAGGTTCTGTGCCCAGTGTGGGGCTTGAACCCACAACCCCGGGATCAAGAGTCACGTACTCTACTGACTGAGCCAGCCAGACACCCCTCTGCTTTCATATTAATTTGGATTTTTTTCCTTCCTTCTTCATTCAAATATATATATATGCTAAGTATAAAAAGCCGTTGATCTATAGAAATTTATTTCATAGGCATATTTCTGGAATGTTCCTATTCTTAGCTGTCAAGGGAGCCTTCTGATTTCCTACTAAGTAAAAGGACCAGTGCAGTGGTGGCCATGCGCTTAGTTCTTTGAGCTACACTGACTTAAAATCTCACTGAGGTGAAGCAGTCATCCAGGGACAGAGGTTTGATGAATAAGTAGAGCAAAGTCTACTGATTTTCTTCATCCTGGGAAACATTTAACATTTTCCCCTTTCAGGGGCGCCTGAGTGGCTCAGTCGTTAAGCCTCTGCCTTTGGCTCAGGGCGTGATCCCGGATTTCCGGGATCGAGCCCCACATCAGGCTCCTCTGCTAGGAGCCTGCTTCTTCCTCTCCCACTCCCCTGCTGTGTTCCCTCTCACGCTGGCTGTCTCTCTGTCAAATAAATAAATAAAATCTTAAAAAAAAAAAAAACATTTTCCCCTTTCTTTATCTGTGATTCCATGTTTGTATTGGAAGGCTGTCATGTTACTGCTATTGTAGGCTCTTGGCTGGAATTTGAAGACACTTTCCATCTAAAGGACTCTTGGCTGTGGGGTCACTCATTTTAATAAGATCATCTTTGTTCTACCTAGTTTTTGTCCATAACACTTACATATATTGCTTCAAATTATATATACATATCCCTGAAATAAAAATGAAATGCATAATGCTGGTTTAAAACTATATATAATGAAAGTTCAGGGTTTGATTGTAGTCAATAGGAGGCATAAATCTTTCTCTCTCTCTCTCTCTTTCTCTCTCTCTCTAAATGTCAAGAGATTGGTCATTGGTCATTCAGCTGTCTTGAGTTTAGAATAAAAGCTATGCTTTTCTTCTGCTTAAAAGCTCCTTTTGATGTCAAAAATGAAGGTTGAGGAAGGATACTTTTGCAGATACAGACATACCAAATTAATATATTAAAGCCATAATAGGACAATGGACCATTCGAACTGTAGCAGCCTCTCTAAGAGAAGGGCTAGAAGAATAGCTTCAGTAACCAGCTTCCATTTTGAAATAACAAGAAGGCCTTCTTCAAACATGCGTATAATGATACTAGCTTTGTATTCTTTGACAGTTGAATAATTAATTGCAATAAATTTGTAAGATTATTAAAAGCTTTGGGTTGGGTGGGGGAAAGTAGGGAGCATAAATCTTGCTTTTCATTTTTTGTTTATTACAAGTGGCTGTCAGGACTGTTTTTAATTCATTTAATATTCTTGTTAATAACAAGTCTAATTAAGAAATCCATTACAAGTCTGTAAAGTTAATTTAACAGGGGGAAATCCTAATGGAGTGTTATTGGAATTGTCTTTATAAAAAGAATGCCATAGGCTTTCATGGATTCTTAATCAGAATCCCCTATCATCTAAATTAGTTCATGTGTTCCAGCTTGTGTATTTTTAGATTTTTAGTTTGAGCATATCTCAAAACATTTTTGGCATATGTTTTATATGCCACAGAGTAGGTATATCTCGCAGACATTAATGGTTGCTATATTGTCAGGAATTTGGAAACTGGATGACTAGATTATATAAAATGTTCTGAGTATAAAAGAAGATTAAATGATTTTTATTCCTAATGAATTCAGTCTCTTAAAATTCAGTGATCTGTAGTCACTGTGGAAATTGACACCAGGACATTCAATCAATTGTGCATTACAAAAGCAAATCCTCCACTTCTCTAGAAGTTCTGTATTTTCTACCTCCCAGTCAGCATATATTTACACATATAAAAAATCCATTTTAGGACATCAAGAATGCAACTTTAGGATACATGATACTATCTTTTGATCGTGATAGAGAAATTAGAATTTCAAATGTTACTTATGTAGCAGTATGCTGATAAGTGGTGAAATCAAAACTCAGAGGCAGTTTCTTCAAATTTAACAATACTTTTTATATATTAGGTATTTCCAGCTTTAGCAGAGGCTGAAGAATATGGAGTTACATTCCTTACCCGGGTCCTGGAGCCTTACTGTGAGGAACAGGAGCTGATATAGAAACCAGTCTCAGCTGTACCCAAGGAGAATGCCATTCACACTGACCTAAGGTCTAAAGGGCATGCCTCAACCATGACAAAGAATGACTTAGTGTTATTCTGCAGGGAATTTCCTAAAAAATCATAATTCTTTTAGAAATTGCCCTAAAATAATTATTATATATCTTAGAAACACTTTCAATTCTGATTGGGCTAACAATAGCTAGTGGCTATCTGCTTCTTTGTGTTTTCTTGGTTTTTAATGATATTTTAAGAAACTCCTTATGAACTAGAACAATTCTTAAAATTGTGCTATCATTAGGAACTTAAAAAAAAAAAGGCTTTGCAAGTCTACACATCTCAGTAATGCAGAGCAAGACCAATGCATCATGCTACTTAAGAAGACCTGCTTGGGAGTCAGAAAGAACTGGGTTTGAATCTCAGCTTCACCAATTATAATGTAGACACTAAGTCATGAGAGCTATAGTTATAAACACATATTCAATGTGATTTGGCCCATGTCCAAGAGACAAATAAAGAATATAGACTATAAAAGAAAAAGTAAGGATGCATTTATTAAATGACTTGATTGGAAAGTAAGTCAGTCAGATGTGGAAAACAGATTGATTGTGGGTCCGTTGTGGTCCTCACACGTATTTGTGTGACCTGGCTTCCTTCTCTCATTCAAGTTGCCTGGTTGGTCCCTGGGGGCTTTTGAGCTGGCTCTCCGAATGTCAGATGCCAGTAAGACCATCTTTAACATGAGTCTGTAAAGTATTGTCGTGATGGCAAAATATAAAACCATCCCTTGGCTTATAGAAATCAGATGTTCAGGGAATGTCAGTTCCATTGAAATTCTCAAGTGGAATGATGAAAATGTGCCCCAGTCACTAAGTAAACAGCTGTAATAATGAAGTCAAAGAATAATCAAGTGTTACATCCAGTTATAAAACAAATCACCTGTGTAAAGGGAATACATGTTCAAGTTAGTTTCCAAATTGGGGTAACTAATTCCATACAAAGCACTCCCGTAAAAAGGCTTATTTGGAGGTCTAGAGGCCCTGAGGTAAATAATCAGGAGATGAGGCAAAAATTGTGAAGTAAACACGTTAGTGGTTCTCCAACATGAGCATGCATGAGGATCCCCCGAGGGCTTGTTGGAACAGACCTCCGGGCCCCGCTGCAGAGTTTCTCAATTAGTAAGATTGGGTGGGACACGAACACCTGTGTTTCTCACAAGTTTCCACGTATTGCTGATACTGCCAGTCCAAGGGCCACACTTGGGAAACCACGACTACAGCTTCCCTCTCACACTCCATCCTCCCCACCTTCATTCTCCCCATCCAGTCGTGGTGCAAAGAACTTCCTTCTCACAGCCCTTCGCCTGGCAGGATATTTACTTCCCTGGTTCTCCCCAGGCAACAATAGATCTCTTGATGCCTTCTCCTCCCCACTGTCCAATAAATCAGCTCTTTATGTCATCAAACAACCTGAACAATGGCTTTCACCTCAGGCCATCCAGTGACATAGGTAGACACTCCTTTAGAGGTATTAAACTTTTAAGAAGTCCTTAACCGAAGCCATGATCTTTGGTGGTGCCCTTCCAAGCACCAGGGAGCTGCATGCAACACAGGAGGGATTGGGGATGTCGTTGTAGTTGGTGAGTTTGTTTTGTTTTGTTTTCCAAAGGAAATCTTTTCTAACACTCCCTTAAATTCCAATTCAAAAGATTCCTGGACACACCTTAAAGAAACGATGCTATAACCATAAATTTACTATTCTGCAGTCCGAATGTATAAAATGATTAGAAGTTTTCATTGAAAGGACAGACAGCAGTCAGATCTAGGCAAAGCAATCCAGTTTCCTAAATGTTATTTTAAGTTTCAGCTTAGTATTTATACTTAATTTTTTTATATAATTTATTTATTTTTTTAAACTCTTTTTTCATATCACTTAAAATATTGTGTAGCTATCGTTTTTATGTAGTTTTTCTAATAGTTCTGTTTCTAACGTTAATGTAATTTTTGAGGCCTATCTAGGTCCTGACAGCATGTCTTTGGTCAACATAATTGCAGTTTTATCTTAAAAACCATCATAAAAATATGATTATATTCCTAAATTAATTTCTAAATTGCTATCTTTTCAGGGATTTATATTTTCTTTAAATTGAAGTTCTTGAGAATTTCATTAACAACCAAGGCTCATCATATAAATGGACTAGACATATGAGATGGGAAAATCAAAGTCAAATGATATCTATGAGAAATAATCAGACATTTTAGATAACTCATATCAAAAGATTTGGGTACATAATAACTTCATGAAGTGCATTTTTTTTTAAGATTTTATTTATTTATTTGACAGAGAGAGTGAGGGAGACAGTGAGAGAGGGAACACAAGCAGGGGGAGTGGGAGAGGAAGAAGCAGGCTCCCAGCGGAGCAGGGAGCCCAACACGGGGCTCGATCCCAGGACCCTGGGATCACGCCCTGAGCCGAAGGCAGATGCTTAATGACTGAGCCACCCAGGTGCCCCCATGAAGTGCATTTATGCAGTAGTTTATGAAGTGTGAGTCTGGACTAGATCACAACGAAAGCCTGATGTTTCACAGACCCTGAACTCTCAATATATAATAAGAGAAATTCCATATTTATTGATGAGGATGTGCAAATACAGGCCACTAGATAAAACACTTCTTTGAAAAGCATCATAGCAAAGAAACAATGCTATCAATGTTTGTTATTCATTAAGGAAGTAAGTAACAAAATAATCTATGATGGCAGTTCCTTCAGAGGAAATAAAAATCACTGAACATTCTTAATGGATTCTTTAAGACTTATCCTTGAATAAGAACACATTTCACATCGGGGAAATTCACAATATTTTAAAGGCTCTGATGCACTTTTACTTTAATAATTCGCCCTTGAGCTTCTGTAGTTTTTGAGATTCTACTTCTGTTCAGTTTCTCCTATTTCTCTTTCATTTTGTTCTTGGTTGACTACAAGAAACTGTATTCAGACCCCAACACTTAAAAAGGATTTAGTGTATGATAAAGTGTCTTATAAATCAGTTAAGAAATAAAGCACTTTTCAGTTAATGCTTCTTGGCTTACCAGCTAGCTATGTGAGAAAAAAACATTTAAGTTAGCTCAGTACACTAAATCAGCTATATTAAAGACTTAATTATAAAAGATGATGCCTTAATCACGTAGAAAACAAATACATGAATATCCAATTGCGAAATGGTGAAGAACTTCATAAGCATAAAATAGTGAAAAATTCAAGGGAAAATATCAACAGGTAAGTCTTTAGAAAATTCAAAACTTTGGCATGTCCTTTTCATTCAAAGGATGGACAACAATTGGATCTAGACAAAACAATCCAGTTCCTAAAATGTTATTTTTAGCTAAGCACCATTAGATTAAGATGCAAGTGAAAACCAGGAAAAATTATTTGCAAAATATCAGGCTGTCAAATTCAAACCAAGATGAGCGCGCTGACAGAAAAATGGGAAAAAATTCATATGAATAGACAAACCATAGAAAATGCCAAATAAATGTTCAATGTAAATTTAACCACAAAGTACCGTTTTAAATTTCGAATTAGAATGAATGGGGAGAATTGACGATAAAATTGGTGCTTCTTTTTTTAGAGGAACACATTAAAATATATTAAAAGTATATGTGAAAGTCCATACTTTTTGATTCAGTACTTCTTCTCATAGGGATATACTTTAAGATAACATCTCAGGCGCAAGATAAATATTTGTAAATGCTCAGCAGGGGGTTATTTATATGTCTGCAGAGGACAGAGTTCTATCTCTTTAAGAGTTTTCGCACAATTAGAATTTCTTCACTAAAGATTGCAATAAACATAGGGAGTATTCTTTGCACAAGGCCAGATACATTTCTGACATTTATGCTGTTTCTGTATGATTTCTGAAATTCTACTGGCAGAATGTGGGATACGGTTCATAGTTCATGCATTACTTAGAAATGCTTGTTTTTCTTTGTATGGTGTCAGCTGCTTTTCATAGATGATTAGCCTCAGTGTTGGGGATGGATTCCAGTTCATATAATTATAATGTAATTGGTATTATGTTTTCCCAATAGCTTTGGTGATTTGCAATATTGTTTTGCCTCCTGTTTGTCATGTCATAGCTGTTCGTTTGTCCCAACAGGGAGCGTTTCTGCCCTGGCATTTTTGAGTGGACTGAGTGTTTACTGTGTGCATTTGCATACATTATACACGTGTGAATGCTATGGACATATTCAAATAATCTAGTTGAATACATTTATTTTTTTAATAATTTTTTTATTATATTGTGTTAGTCACCATACAGTACATCCCTAGTTTTTTATGTAAAGTTCCATGATTCATTACTTGCGTATAACACCCAGTGCACCATGCAATACGTGCCCTCCTTAATACCCATCACCAGCATTTAAACTTAAACCATTTCTTTCAACTTTAGAAATATTAAATAAGAGAAATTTGTCATATTCTGCTTCTTCCAGTGATGTCCATATATGTCATTCACATAAAAATTCCTCACTTATTATGCTCCAGGTTCTTTGTGATTTCCATGCTAGTGGGGATGCAGGCAGGAAATACGAAACCATGCAGGGATAATTATTGATTGGGATATATGCTATGAATCGAACAAAGGGAGAGTGTCTTGCTGTGGTGAAGGGTTTGCTCTGGCTAAAGTCAGCAGGCACTTTGAGCAGGTGAGTGGGAGGTAACTATGTGACTGAGCTCGCCCTGTGGAGACAGAGTGGGGTGGAGGCCTGAGCCAGAGAGTTGGAGAGCTCAGAGGGCTGGCTCTACGGAGCCCACTGCCACTGAAGGAGAGTGAGCTGCGGGGGGGGGGGGGGGGGGATGGTGCCCATCAGGTGGCAATCGAACCCTTCCTTTTTACCCATGGCTGTTGACCATTCCCTTCTCTTTGAGAGATGAAACTTCTGGGTTAGGCCACCTGTGAATCTGGCTTGCTTTCTTCTTTATGAAAGCTACCTTGAAACCCATGGCCACTAGATGAAGGGCTATCAAGCCAAGAGGCCAGCCAGTTACACTCCTACCATGGATAATGCCTATCACTACCAGAAACTACTGAGACATCATGCTCTCCAAAAAGTGATGCCTGGGCATCTTTCATGTGGTTGTCTGCATGAGATTCCAGAGCTGAACAAAATGAATCTTGCAATCAATGCAGTGTGGGCAAAGCTAATAAACGTTTGGCTGGTACCACTCACGGTCATCCTGGAAGAGCTGGAAGCCAGCATTCTGCACCTTTCATTTGAGAGTCCAAATTAGAGCAATGGAACGATATTTAGGAGTTTTGGTGTATATAATATGAAAATGTGGGGTTGTATGAAGAGTCAAAAGCATGAAGTTTGAGGGCCATCCAAACTTGCTGAATCAATAACTATTCCATGGAAATACCTCACTCCCTTATACCTATTTCCAAATTCCTTTTTCCCTCTCTGGAATGTTCTCTTTTCCTGACTCCCTACTCACCCTTTTTAAGGCTGAGGAGTTAAGTGACTTCTCAACGCCACACACCTTGTTAATGCCAGAGCTACAGGTCTCATCTTCTGTTATTCAAACCCCTCTTCAATTGTGGGGGTCGGGGGGTGGTCTGCTTGCCATGTGGTAAGCCCTGAGAAGACGAACGTGATTAAGGTGACGTCCCTGACGTTAGGCTGCTCACTGCCCCTTGGGAGCCCTGGTTGAGCAAATGGAATGGCACGTAAATGAATGGATGGGGTGCTGTAGGGAGACAGAGGTGGGGCTGGGCAGCCCTGGAGGAAGGGGTTGTAGAATTCACTCTTTACCTGAAAACTAATTAGTGGTCAGCCAGGAAGAGGAAAAGGTCTGTGGGCAAGGGTCACAAACAACCTGTCTACAGAAGTTCACAATGCAAGGTATTATGCCATTTTTAGTCATTAAAATATTATGCTGTTCTCGGGATTCTTCAATGATTAAGTTGTGTCCCCAAATTTCGAAGAACACAGAAGTCGAAGTTTGATTGCAAGTGATCGACGTTGGTCCTTTTCTGCACACCCTGACGAATCACATCTGTATTATAAGCGGTGCTATAAATGACTTTCCTAGATGCATCAGCAGCTGCTGACAGCAGCTTTTGTTGGAAAGAAATGTCATCTGCTGTCCTTATCAGATGGGGTAACACCTCAGGGCCAGATGGGTTCTCCGTTTCGACCCCAGCTCATCCTCAACTCGTGCTCACCCTTCTGCGGGTGGGACAGTGCCCCCAGATGCCCCTCAGGATGCTGACATCTTTGAAACTGGACACTTATCCTGGACGCTTGTCCAGAGAAGATTTTCGAGCTTCAGATAATTCCGGTGGTTTCATAGGATAAAAAAGAAACAAATGTTTCAGGGACTCAGGTAGCGAATCCCTGATTAATGGGGCAGGTTTTAATTAAAACACATATGCTTCCATGCAGATTGTAAGTAAGGGATATCCCACACTGTTAGACTATATTTATATACTTTTTCTTAACCAGAATATGTGGTTTTAACTCATTTTTATTACAGCATAAATGGAGTTTCTATTTACCTTATTATGTAGATGAGCAAATTAGGCCCATTGTGAATACTATTCCTTTCTAATCAGTAAAACATGTTGATGTTTTTTTTAATTGCTATTACCAACATGCAAATTATTGTATTATTGTCTAGATTAATTGCAGAGAATAATTTTGAGCTATCTTTATCACATAATTTGCTGGTAATTTCAGAATATTTATGTTTATATACACTTACGTGTTTTAATTAGTCAATGTTCTTTCAATTATATTAGTAATGACCTCATTCATTTTAAAGTATGTTACATTTATATTCCTTTGTAATCAACTAAGTACTTTTGAAAGATCAGAAATCTTATTTTTTAAAGAGAAAAAATCCAGGCAAGCTTACGCTCTGCAGAATTTTTTTCAATTGAGGCAAAAAATTAGGTAGTTAACGTTCAACCATGAAAGACATACATGTATGTAGGCACATGTGTGTGGGTACACACTCCTGTTCATACATAAATTGATTAACAATAATACTTCGTGTTTGAAAATTCAAGATTTATGCTTCCAAAATGGAATGTATCTATGCAAGCTCTCAGAACCTTATTCTCTGCTGCCGCCCCCCTCCGCCCCAGACCATTAGAGTTCCTCTGTTCACGTTCTCACAGATGTCTTCTGAACCTCTTGCAGATGTTAACAGTTCATCACAGAAGAGCCAAGTTAAGCATGGAAGTGTATCAAGCACAAATCTGTTCATCCTTCTCCACATCAGAATGATCCTCTCTGACAGTGGGTCAGGAGCTGTGATTTTCCAAGTAAACATCAGCACATCATAGCCCTACCTGACACTTTCTCTTTTCGTCCCCACTCACGGCAAGGGAGAATCATGTTCGAAATTTCACTGGGGTTGATTAGAAAGCTCCAAAAGGCACATCGCGAGTACCATGGCTTAGACGAATCGCGGCCGTCCTCGTTTTCTGGTGCCGTTGTCTAAGAGCCTCTGTGGCTCTTGAGTGGATCGATTGGGTCGTAACTAGGTTAGACTCTACTTGTTCTCAGTTTGATTTCCTCTTGTCATTCGGTAGACAAGCACTTTCCAAGCTGTCTCATGTTGGGCTGATTTTATCTGAGCAGCAGATGCTGTCTCTTAATCATTAAGGATCTCTAAAACTGAATAGATTTTCATTGATTTTGAATGTCTTCAGTTGAATGTTCTCTAAAAACACCGAGGCACGAGCTGCGCCTCTTCGGAGGGCTAATCCCAGGCCTGCAATTTTAGATTATCTTCTTTTGTTTTGACCTTCAAATCATATCAGTAATATCGATAACACAGAGATTCCGATCGCTCTTTTAGGATCCCCTTGCTAACCAATTTCTCACTGTTCATCCTACTACAGTAATCTTATTTGTAGTTACAGTGTAACACGATCCTCAAAAATTGCCAGGCTTACCATATTGCCTTGGAAAATCAGGCATGAGATGAATAATAAATATTAAATTATTTTCACGAATAACCACCCTGTACCAGGACTCCCCTTTTCTCTGTTGGGGGTTCATAGATGATGTCAAACAATCAATTGAAACCAAGTTAAGAGATAAAGCCACCAGAAAGTGCATCAGCTGCTTCCAGGAAGAGCTTTCAGACAGTGATCCCCACAGAAGAGATGTGCTCTACGTCACTGTTTCAGGTCCATCTAAAAGGCCAAATTACCTTAATAACATACCTTAGTTTATCTGAACACACAGACGCTCAAGAGAAAAGGGTAGGCGGAGAGTAAGTATCTCTAGAAAGAAAATGAAATGAAAGCAACAAGATGAAAAGAAATTTGAAACTTTTGTCTATGAATGACAGCTAAAAAGTACAAAGAAGCTAAAAAGTGGGTGGTGGGGGGCACCTGGGCGGCTCAGCCAGTTAGTTAAGCATCTGTCTTCAGCTCAGATTATGATCTCAGGGTGCTGGGATCGAGCCCCACCCCAGACTCCACAGTCAGTGAGAAGTCCGCTTCTCCCTCTCCCTCCGCCCTCCCCCCCCTGCTCTTGCATGTGCTATCTCTGTCTCTCTCTCAAATAAATAAGTGAAATCTTTTAAAAAATAAAAAACAATAAAAAAATAAAAACTGGGTAGAAGATTGATATTTGCAAAGCTGATCTTCCATCGAGAGTAGAAAAAGAACGCTCAAAACCAATAGTAAGAAAAGCAACAACCCAATCAAAAAATGGGAAGAAAACGTGTATGGACACTCTAGCAAGGAGGATATATGGATAGCACTTGACAAGATGTTCAACATTATCAGCCACATGGAAATGCAAATTAAAGCCCACTATAAGATACTGCGACATGATAACCAACATTAAGTATGCATATACTTGCACATATATATATATATATATATATATATATATATATTAACAATATCACATCCTGGTGCATATGCGGACAACTGGATCTCTTGTACATTGTTGAAGTAAAGTAGTGCAAAAAAGTACAAAATAGTAGAGGCACCCTGGAGAAGTTTGTCAGTTTCTTGTAAAATTAAATATATACTTACCATATGCCCTAGAAACCCCAGTCTTTTCTTTTGAAAGCATTCTTTTCGGGGCACCTAGGTGTTGCCGTAGGTTAAGTGTCTGACTCTCGATTTCGGCCCAGGTCATGATCTTAGGGTCCTGGGATCAAGCCCCGCGTCTAGCTCCACACTCGGTGGGGAGTCTGCTCAAGATCCTCTCCCTCTCCTTCTGCCCCTCCCCCACTCGGGCACATGTATGCACGTGCACACACTCTCTTTCTCTCTCTCTCTCATAAACCGTAAAAAGAAAAGAATCCTTTTATTTTTTTTTTACCCGGGTAAATATATATTTTACCCAGGCAAAAATATAAACATATGTTTATACAAGTTTGCATACAAATTTATGAAGACTGTTCATAATGGCCCCAAACTGGAATCAGCTCAAATATCTTCCAGTGAATGAATAGATAAACAACGTGTGGTACTTCCATACCGTGGAATACCACTGAGCAATTAAAAACAATGAAATATTGGTACATACAACAACACAGTTGTGTCTCTGGTGTGTAGTTGAAAGAGCGGAGTTATTCTCAAAAGGTTATATACTGTATGGTTCCAATTCCATTTTATTGCATTTTGGAAAACCTGAAGTTCTGTAGAGACGGGAAATATAGTAGTGCTTGCTAGGGGCTCGGGGCTTGGGGGTTGTGTGACTTTAAAGGAACAGTATGAAGGAGGTTTTGGGCATGGTGGGACTGTTCTGTATCCTGATTGTGGTGGTTATATGAACCTACATGAGTCAAAATTCATGGCACTTTACACACAAAAAGATCTGTTTAGCTCTATGCTAATTTAAGGGTAAAGTCTTTTAAAAAGAGGGTTCACATAGTCTCTTCAAATGTTCAAGATTCGCTGACTCATCTGTAGGTTAATCTCTCCGAAGCCCCATAAAGAAAACAAAGTCAGAGATGTGGGGTGAACTTAAAAAGCTGGGAAGTACGCAGTGTCTTCAGAGATCTCTGTTTTCTGTGAAAAGCTTCCTCTGCTGTTATACTGAGTGTTTAAATTCACAGCTTTTAATCTGTCACTGCTGAACTCTGGCTCTGGAAATCATGTGAAACTGGGAATATGTAAATATTATATATGCAGTAACCTAGAAGGGAGTCCACGTTTCCTTTCTTAACTCAAGGTTTGGAGTCCCTGACATCACCAGGGTTGTGTAAACTTTTGAGCTGTCCATTGAACGAACCTATTTTTATTCAAGTTGTCCTGTTGATTGACTCCCTCCGTACCAAGGGTATTCTAAAATTCTGATCATTAGACTGCAGTGTGCTTTGAGGCTTTGGGATACAGAATGATTCAAATGCTAGGGGCACCTGGGTGGCGCAGTCGTTAAGCATCTGCCTTTGGCTCAGGGCGTGATCCCAGTGTTGTGGGATCGAGCCCCGCATCAGGCTTCTTCTCTGGGAGCCTGCTTCTTCCTCTCCCACTCCCCCTGCCTGTGTTCCCTCTCTCGCTGGCTGTCTGTCTCTGTCAAATAAATAAATAAAATCTTAAAAAAAAAATGATTCAAATGCTAATTATTACTATGTGGTATTCTTAAAAAAAAAAAGAATCTCACCTACCTTGCCTGCTATTATAACTTCTTTCTTCTTATTTTCCCACCACTTTACTTATCACTTTATTCTAACTTTTTTCTGGAGTTCTACTTTCTCTCACTCTCTTAATGTTGACATTTTTTGAGATAGAAACTTGGATCTATCAATTCTCTTCCCTTACACACTTTTTTTTTCTTTGAAAAGTGGCATTAACTGTTGTGACTTTTAATACATCTTCTCTCCCATGAACTGTGGACACCGTTTCCAATCAGTTGGGTCTTCTGTACTTGACTTTTCTGACAACACTTTACACTTTCTGTATTTGAAAAAGATTAGTTGACCATAGAGCCAAGGGTCCATTTCTGGAGTCTCTATTCCATTCCATTGGTCTATGTGTCTGTTTTTGTGCCAGTACCATGCTGTCTCAGTGATCACAGCTTTGTAGTAAAGCTTGAAATCTGGCAACGTGATGCCCCCAGCTTTGTTTTTCTTTTTCAACATTTCCTTGGCAATTCGTGGTCTTTTCTAGTTCCACACCAATTTTAGGATTGTTTGTTCCAGCACTTTGAAAAATGTCATTGGTATTTTGATCGGGATGGCGTTGAAAGTGTAGATTTCTCTGGGTAGCAAAGACATTTTAACCATGTTTATTCTTCTGATCCATGAGCATGGAATGTTTTTCCATCTTTTTGTGTTTTCTTCAATGTCTTTCATCAGTGTTCTGTAGTTTCTAGAGTACAGATTCTTTACCTCTCTGGTTAAGTTTATTCCGAGATATCTTATGGGTTTTGGTGCTATTGTAAATGGAATTGATTCCCTTATTTCTCTTTTTTCAGTCTCATTGTTAGTGTATAGAAATGCAACTGATTTCTGAGCATTGCTTTTGTATTCTGTCACATTACTGAATTGTTGTATGAGTTCTAGTAATTTGGAGGTGGAGTCTTTGGGTTTTCCATATAGAGTATCATGTCATCTGTGAAGAGAGGGAGTTTGACTTCTTCTTTGCCAGTTTGAATACCCCATTGCTACTGAGAGTTGGAACAGAAATTCTCTTGCGGTATTGGTAGAAATTAAAGCTAGAAGCAATTTTGGAATTCACGTTGTCAAATGGTGTCCAGCATTTCCATGGCATGATGCCCTTCGAGCCTCAGTACCACCTTGTGGAATAAAAAACATGTACATGGATGTATGATCAAGGCTCATCCTCATTTTATAGCCAAAAAATTGTAAAAAGCTTTAACATCTGTAGGTTGGCAATTGTCTAAATAAAGACAATTCCATGTAATGCACTTCTCTATAGCCATTGCAGGTTTATGTTTATTAACCTAAAATCTACCCACAATATATTTTTAAATATAGCCTAGCATACGATTGCTTCTTTCTAATTTTGATTTTCATTGGCTTCATTGGATATTATTTTCATAATCAGAAAAACAATGGACATCATTTTAAACTAATCGGGGATACAATTTAAGCAAAAAATAATAATTTTACTTTCATCTTAAATGTACTTGTCATTCTGATTTGCTTAATTTCCACCGATAGGAACCATAGTCCTCCTGACATGCACACGTGAAGCCTAAGAGCAGGGAGCATACGAAGGCAGCTTTCACACCATTGACAAGTCTTGGCACTTGGAAATCTGCAAGTGTTCCTCAAGAGAGGCTGGGGGTGCGGCTGTCTAGATAAAAATGTCCGTTGTGGAATGGTGTGCAGGGGCACTTTTGCACCTGCGACTCTGACATATCTGTGAACTGCTCACCTGTGCTGTCCTGAGAATCCCTCTGTGCGTTGAAGTCTGTCACTGACCCCGGTGTTAGCCACTGTGGGTGATCCAGTGCAGTACCCACGTGGAGGACCACAGCTCCGAATTCCATTCCTTCCTCATTATTCCTTCTCAGTTCCTTTGCCTGCAGTATTTTAGGAATAACCATCTTTCGTTGTGGGCCAAAGTCACCTCATTACATAACAGAAGACACCTTTATCCCTCTCATCACTTTGGAATCCCAAGGGTTTTAGGAGCTCTGTGCCAGAAACAGGGGTAAAGGCCAAATATGTATTTCTTATTATACATCACAATATCACACATGCATTTAATTTTTTTTTTTTAAATTAAAACCATCTAGCATGTTTGGAAATGCTGTCCTGGGAGGGATTTCTCAAATATCTGCTCCCTGGGGTTTATGAGTGGACTTGGCAGCCTGCTTGCCTCTTGGAACCTCCTGTAGGACTTCCGAGTTGTGGGATTCAGAGCAGTTACTCAACCTCTTTGAGCCTCAGTGTCCTCACCTCTGAATGGGGGTAATAGTAGGAACTCTCATCCAAGTTTGTGAGAGGATAAAATATCTAAGGTACTTATATTAGTGGCTCAGACAACATACCAGCATTAACCAGGAGGAGGAGGATGGCTTATTGCCTGCTGCAGTTTATACAGCTCTCCATACAATTCCAGGTACGTGAGGCTAAGGCAGTCACAAGCCCAGGTCCTGGAGGGCAGGGATCTGTCCGTCTAGCTCCAGCAGGTAGGGGTTTGTATTTAGAGATGTGTAGGGAGGCACGTGGGGTTGTCAAGCAGGACTGGGGAACCCTAGCAGGATCTGTGGGTAGTGGTGCCAGTCACTCTGCAGTACATGGCCTGTCACACGTGGCCTGTCACACATACTGTTGTGGCAAATGACAGAAGTAGCCCCGTTGAGAATCACTGTACGGCAGCTTGCATATAGGAAAGGTTTGGTAAGTTAATTAACGATTGGGTGAATAAAGTTCATTCGCGAGGAATTGAATATGAAATGCTTATTCAGGTGCCAAGCACTGGGTGATTCTAGTAAGTGTTAGCTACTGCAGTTACTAAGAACACTAGGTTAGGAAGGGTTTCCCTGCTTTCAGATTTAGGTCCAAAGATATTTTACAGTCTTGGAGCTTGTTTTTTCCAGGTACAGGTCTCCAATCTCTGCCTCTCTCCTATTACAACAATCTCTCTTCTTCAACATTTGATTTCTGGACATTCAATGTGAAAATACACTGGAGGAAGAAATGTAAATCACATGGGAGTCCTAAAATTCATTTACATTCTTTTAATCTTGATTTTAGAGTGCAGAATCCTCATCTAAGGGAAGCCAGTGAAGCTGACAGCTTTAACAACAGATTGTTGTTTTGGTTTTTTTTTTTTCATGCACATTTCCCTTTATACATGCATGAAAACAGTTCTATTCATTTGATCTCCAAAAGCAACTTCAAAAGTATGACTTGGGCCAGTACAAATAAACTTCAAATTCCTATCATTTCTTCCTGCACAACCTACAAGTGGTATTTATAACACTGTCCTAGTGACTACCGCAGACCCTCCTGAGTCATTGAAAAATAAAGTCTAATCATTAGAGTATTCGTTTGAATTCCTGAATTTTATTTTTCTTATTAAAGCATATTTGGCCAACAGTGTCATGTTAATGTCAGGAGTACAACGTGGTGGTTTGACCCGTCGATACCTTATGAAGTCATTGCAGTAGATCGAGCTGCCGTACAAAGCTGTGACCGTATTCTCCACCAGATTCCCTGTGCTGAACTTTACATCCTCGTGACTTGTTTATATACAACTGGAAGTCGATACCTTTTAATCCCCTTCACTTACTTTACCCAGCCCTCCACTCCCTTCCCCCGGCAACCATCAGTTTGTTGTCTGTACCTGAGTTGGTTTCTATTTTGTTTTGTTTGTTTGTTTTTTAGATTCCACATATGAGTGAAATCATAAGGGATCCGTCTTCCTCTGTCTGACTCACTTCACTTAGCCTAATACCCTAGATCCATCCGTGTTGTCACAAATGGCAAGGTTTCATTCTTTTTATGGCTGAGTAATATTCCATTGTGTATATATGTATCTTCTTTATCGATTCATTTACTGGTCAACACTTCATTTGCTTCCATATCTTGGCTATTGTATATAATGCTGTAATGAACACAGGGGTGCATATGTCTTTTTGAATTCATTTTGGGGGAATAAATACCCAGATACCCAGAATTGGAATTGCTGGACCGTATGATAGTTCTATTTTTAATTTTTTGAGACACCCCCATACTGTTTTCCATGGTGGCTGCACTAATGCACATTCCCACCAGTAGTGCTCAAGGGTTCCCTCTTCTCCATCCTCACCAACACTCATTACTTCTTGAGTTGTTGATTCTAGCCATTCTGACAGGTGTGAGATGATGGCTCAATGTGGGTTTGATTTGCACGATGATGAGTGAAGTTGAGCATCTTTTCATGTGTCTGTTGGCCATTGAATTCTAATTTTTAAGCTGCTTTCCATATGAATTAATGCATGATATTACTGGCAATTTTAATCTAACCAGAGTACTTCACTTTTTAAAATGTCCATTCTCTAAGTGTAGTTAGAGATGATTCCTATCTCCGGAATTACCTGGTAGTTCATTTTAACTGAACGACTCCTGGACGTTGTTCCCTAAGCTACTCCTTTTCTCTCTACCTCTGTGTCTTGGGATGTCAGGATACAAGTTCAGTGGAAGAAAAGCATTACTTTGGCTGACAGGATAGTTCGTTTTATTAATTCATGTAGATTTCATTTAATATTTTGATGTTAGATATTTGTGTTTTGACACTTCAGTTTCTGTGGCTAAGAAAGAGTTAAAATGGGGTCCTTCAGTACCTTTCTCTGTCCCAGCAAAAAGCAGCAACTCCTTAACTTAGATCACCTTTCTAATAATGGACAAATGGCCACCCCTTGGGAAGCCACACACCGGATGTTGTGTCCTCAAAATGATCCCTGGAGCCATCACTCCAATGTGATTTTTAAACCACAAAGTACTTTATAAGTTATAACTTAGAGTTATACCAGCTTCAGCAGTTACACACTTTAATGAATGTTCTTTGAAGAGTTTTCTTTTCCTGCATCTTCTACTAATAGATGTTACATGAAAGTCCTCTTTATCATCCACATACTACAACCCATTGTTAAATAACCCACCGCAGTTGGAAGTCAGTGCCCAAAGAAGTTTTCGTCTCTTTTTGAGAATCTGAAATACTATCATTCTGATTGGAGATCAATGTGAACAATAATTATGTTTTATCTGTGCCTGGTTATAAACACAGATCATAAGCCATTGCCTAATGATTTTTACCAGATATTAACCAAAGCTCCCTGGAAAATGCGCTGTAAGTTCTGCACTTTACAGTTTCTACCAGAAGCTGTGCTTTGAGCCGCACCATCCGAGTCCTGGTCCATTTGTGTGTTTGCTTTGTCGTCTGACTGTCCACCTCATCCCACTTGGTTTCCCCAGGAGGGTCACCGTGGTCTTATCTTCCTCCACGTGGTAGATCACACGTCCGTTTCTCCCACGAGTCACTCTGGCCTCGTAATCTTGTATGATTCCACTTCAAATTCCCTTTGCTGAGTAAATCGCCGCGGTGGTGAGGTGGACTCTGTGTTTGGGCCACTCCCCCTGGAAATCATCGTGCCTGTCGAAGAAGAGCTGAAGCAAATATGCGATGTCAGGCTGACTCCGATACCCTCTTTCACTCTCCTCTAAGACAAAGCGACAGCCAAAGCCTGTCGGGTCTAGGATTCACTTACGGAAAACTGCTCTCCGGCACCCCTGCCCCAGCCACCAGCTCCTCACCCGGCTCGCTGCTTATATTTTCTCCTAAAGCAGTTATCACTTCTAAGATGCCATACATTTACTCGTTTATCATGTTTACACCGATCTTCTGTCTACTCCCACTAGCACGGAGGCTCGAGGAGAACAGGTAACCTTGTTTTGTAACCTGAAGTATCCCAGGTAACGAGCAGAGTGACACACGGTGCAACCACTAAACATCTGCTAAATGAATAAGTGAGTGAAAAACTATGTATATGTGTAGAAGAAAGAAACTTGAAATTGAGAAAATAGCCTCGAATCTTCTCTAATTGGGAAACAGAATTACTATTATTCTGTTTTTATAGACGTGTCCTACCGAAGTGTATCTGTGCGTTGCTGAAATACAGGGTATATATTTTCAGTTCCCCATTCATTTCACTTAGGACTTCCTGGTGCTGCCGTCCTTCTCCTATGAACTGTCAGCGGCTACAGAGTTACAGGCCTCAGTGTCATTTCCTAGAAATGTAGAGAGCATCGTTCTTTCCAAATACTTAGACAAGCACCTTGAATTGCATTTCACCAATTCCGCAAAAACTCCCCAGCTCCCCAAACCCCCACATTTGCGTTTGCTCATAGAGCACATGTAAACGACTGAATGAAACCCAGGCCATGTGCGGCCCCCGTTTAAATGATCTACTCTATATTTAATCATTTGGGGCAACATTGGACCTCATCTATTCTGTTCCTCTTCTGTCCTTTCTGTGCCAACATTTAATTCTTCCAATTGAAATGAAACAATAAAAAGTAACATAGTTTTGCAGGAGAGAAAAAATAAAACTATTTTTCCCATAGCTGAGAAAATAATTTTATACTTCAATTCTTCCTACCTCTTCAGATGTGTGATCCAAAGCAACACGTCTTCCCAGCTTTTCTTCGTCCCTCTTGAGCTGCGTTCCGCGCAGGCTTCCTGCGTTGTTTCTGTGTGTATTATGACCTTGCCTTACCCCAAACTACTTCTCTGAGCTTACATTAACTGGTGATTTCCTTTCACTTTCTACTTTAAAAAAGAATTTTATGGAGAGAGAAGTTTATTCAGGGTTGTTTTTGCCAACATCTCCAATATTTTGCTTCTTTCTATTTCTTTTCCTTTGGTTATTTCATTATATTTTCTCTCTTTTATAAAAAATTCTGATCTCTTCAGTTCTACTTTCAGTGCACTGAAAGTATGTACTAAATAGCACAGAATCTTTTAAAAACATCATTGAAGACCAGTGGGGGTAGGATCCAGGACACACACACACAAATACATACACACATAAGCACACACACGTTACTTAAAATGGACATAATAAAGAGTAAGAAAGGAATAGAGAAATAGCGAGCAACATCTTCCTATTTCACACAATGGAAGGGGTTTGTCAGAGGACAACTAGGCACCATCCTTCATCTTCATCCTCCAATGTCAGCATGGTAATACCTTTATTTATATAATCTTAGATTATCTAAAATCTTGAAACTTAGGAGCTTTAGCATCTGATGTTTATTAAGGAACCCATGTCCCCTTTTGCAAACTGATAAGACACAAATTTAAATGTTTATTTTGGAAAATATCAGTGAACGTCCTCGTATTTAGTAAAACTGCGATTGGCTGACTGGAAGTCACAGTGCATGGTGCTTCAGAAAAGTTCTCTGTGGTGTGGGAACAGGGCTGGGCTCATCGCTCCCATGAGCTAAATTCAGTTTGTCTTTTAATAATGGAGACCCTAGAAGAGTAGCCACCACCACGGAAAGGTTTGTTCCCATTGTTGTTGTTGTTTAAAAGTGATCACTGACCACTACAGGATTGCCTGAATGACTTGGCTCATTACCTCACACGGGATCCGGAGGCTGACGGTAAGTTGTGAGAGCAGCATACATGAACAGAACTGAGAAAAATCAATCTTGGTTGTCCAATGAAATAAAATTCTTTGGCATTTCATGGCCAGTGCTGTGTGAAAAGATGGCTCCTCGGTTCTTGACATAACGGTGGTTACTTTCTACTACGGTGCGTTGCGTGAGCTGGGAGCAGCCAGAACACAGGACACACTGTGCTTTGACACTCTGCTGTCTGCCACAGTCACTGAGCTCGTTCACCTTGTCTTTACTCTGGGGTCTGCCCTTTCATTCTCCCCTTCTGAGTCCTCAAACCCAGACTCTGTTCATGGTCGCCTTTGTTTTCTGTCATTTTAGAAAGCTGAATGGGAACTCTTTATTGCTTGTGGATCAAACGTCAGCCTTTTTCTCCTGGAAACCCTGCAGGTCACGCCAGTCACTTTGACCACGGGATGAATGTTTTCATTTTGTTTCCAGAACCGCTAAGTGAGGCCATGCTGGAAAGGTGGCTCCCCCACACTGGACCTAGCCTGAAAGAGCCAAGTCACCCACCTATGAGGGTTTCTTGGTCCCTTTCACACCCAACCCAATGCCTGAGATTCAGTTTCCTTCTACATCCGTGGGGCTACCTTTCCTCCCATCTTCCGAGACCCGGAGTTATTTCTTTTTCCTGAAACCTGTTTTCACACCATGGATAAAATAGGACTGTTTCCACTCCAGTCCGACTCCAGAAAGGAGCCTGATAGGGGAGCTATCCCAGTGCCTGGGATGCGGGAGGAGTGCAGCTCACGGGCTGTGAGCTGTAAAGGGGAATAAATTCCTCTAGTTCACGGATTCTGTGGTGTGTTACAGCACCCTGTGTAACAGTACCCACTTATTGTTAGCAATAATAGTAACGGGTTTGTGGCTGGGCTGCAGAGCTGATTTTAAACCCAGGATTTGTTGTTATGAAACTGTCTGATTTGGGGCAAGTCTCATTGATTTCCTAGTAAATCTTTTCTCTTTCCTTCCCTGTTCACGGGGATCACGGCAGCACCTACCACGGGAGGTGGTTATAAGGATAAAGCAGGTTTATTGATGTAAAGGGCTTCGCGTGGTGTCTGACGCATGGTGAGCGCTCAGTATACTGATAGTTGATACTCAGTATCCTCTAAGCGTGAATTTCCAAAGAAAAACATTTCTGGCAATCTTTAACTTTTCTCTCTTTCTCTCAAACAATGCCCCACCGCTAACCTTTCCATCCTTGCTGTCAGCGCAAGGTTTTGGCAACAGGCACCACTCAACTGTGGGTATAGGTCGTACTTTCTCATTTGGGTAATGATGGTGCAATTTTACAGAACCAGTGTATTTGGTCCACAGAGCTTCCATGTGGAGTGAACCGTTATTTCTCATATTCTGTGAGTGAGTCAACTGTTGCTCAGAGGAGTTAAGTGACCTGCCTATTGCACACAGCCCGTGGGTCACATAGCCTATGTAATCTTCTTGGAGTTATTTGAGGACAGGGTCTATTCTTATTTATTGCAGGAAGTGGGGGATTAATATCTTCTCTGTGAGCCAAGGTCAGATCTGACCACATTGTCCATTGCCTAGCAATGACCTTTGTAATTCCTTAGCCTGGCTAATTGTTTTTGGGTTTTTTTGTTTTGTTTTGTTTGTTTTGTTTTTTACCTTTATATCCTGTTGAGGGTCCAGTGATTCAATCACACTGGCATGAACAACTAACTAGGCACACTCTGGACTTGAGATCAGAAAGACCAGAGTTTGATTATGGGTTCAACCATTTACTCCCTGAACTCGAGCAAACTCCTTAAACCCTCTGAGCAAAGAAAGGCAGGATTCAGCAAATAAAAACAGTGTGTATGACTTTATTTCACACTGCCACATGAAAGGTGTAAATCTTTCTCAAACAATTCACATGTGCAAGAAAATCTACCTTACATTCATCTAAATCCAGTCAGAGAGGTGAACTTATTGTTCACCTTTATAGCTGGCCCAGTGGTCACTCACAGGTCTCAGGATACTTCTGTTGAAGGAAAAATTAGAAGAGGCTCCTCAAATCGTAAGCTATGAGCCACCAAGACACCCACTGTCCATTGAAGTGCATCCCATAAAGTGTGATGACCTGGGTCTTCCAAATGCCTTGGTCTAATTCTTATCCTGGTTTAGCCTGCCCTGATGGGCCTTCAGCCATTCCCCCAGATGACCTGCCACCTACAGGAGACAGCGGTCCCATGTGAGGAAGAGAACCTGGGATCTGCTCTGGCTGCTCATCTTTGCCATTTTCCCCGGCTCGAGGCAATAGTTTCGCTTTCTATTCTTACTTCTACCACTTCTCTTCTGTCTTACAATACCAATACGCCCTCAATTAGTTCAGATTTCAGTAAGGAAAAAAGCCAGGATGCTCTGGTCTGAAACAATTGCTGCTTCTTTCCCCACGATACAAACTTCCTCCGAGGCAGGGAAATACAGAAGTCTCACAAAGGGTTTGGAGAGGGAGAGCGAGAACCCTTCATGGCATGACGACAGGACAAAAACATTGTTCGGGCAACTTTCCTGTAGGTTTGAATTTTCTCAAAAAAAAGCTTGAAAAAACAACAATTTTTTTCTTAACCACATTAACAGCTTAATAAGTTATTTTGCCACAGAGCACATAGAAGAATATATGTTTAAGCATGCAGTAATGAGTAACCACCTCAAATGCCCAAATATCAAGGAGACCTTTGTTTTTTCCCCTAAAATTATCCTTCGGAGAAGATGGCATTGGCTCATATTTGAGTCCTCACAAAGTCCTTCCATCTATGGTGCATTCTTTTAAAGGCTTATTTTGCAATGATTGTTCTGGGAAGACACACTGGTTTGAAGTGTATTCAAGCAATGCTGTTTTGGTGCCTGTTATAATACCTCACCTAATGATATTTAAAATATCAAAGAAATTTAATACAGGTCTAATATTTACTCCTCGGGATTATGATCCTACAGTGATAATGAACTTTAGATATTGAAGTAAATAAGCTTTTTCTAAAAGCAATGCAGTATAGTATGTGGTTCAGATATATAACTCCACAAGGAAATGAAAACAACCACAAACACTGGCTTTATCCAGATGTTTTTTTGTGGTTTGACATTTGATTTTCAGGAAAGTCATCAAGGAGAGTCCAAAGTTAGACATTTGGAATGTGCAGGTGACATGCTTTGGTTAACTACTCTTAGATATTCAGAAAACAGTTGAATGTGAAGGCACTAGATGCCGGTGAAGAGATGAACCATGTTCGTGGACAAGGTATGGCAGCTGTAATACTGGTAAGGACAGCATCATTGTATCCAGTGTCCAGTATATGGAACAAAAGCAACAAATTAAATCTGATAAGTAGATACACAGTTATTTTGTCTATTCTAAAAATTGGATCCTGGCATGGTCATTTACCGGCGGCATAAGACGTTTGCCAAGATATTTAGCTTTCTGATGCCTTATTGTCTCCATTTGTAGAATCCGAAGAAAATAGTTCTCTGACTCATGGTGGTATTATGAGAAAGATGCGTTAATCCATGTAAGGGCACTTAAGACTGTGCTCACTGTTATACAATTACTGACTCTTATCATTTTATTGGAAGTGGTCTATACTGGGGCATTTATGGCATGATTATAACATTTCTTATCCTTTCCCACCAGTTCACATTTGAAGACATTTTCACCATCTCTATGAATTTCGTTTGCCCATCTTTCTACCAGCTCTATGTAATTTTCTTTTCCTACTGATTGTCCGTTAATCTATATTTGAGTGTCTTATGACTCCAATCGCATGTCGTATATTCTAAGGTTATGGTATAATAAATCTTGGGCCACGATATGATGTAGTTACAGAAAGGTGCAGACAATAGGAGACAAGGATTTGAGTCCTGATTCTTCTAATTAAATATCTATTACCTGATGAAGTCACTTAAAACGCCTTGAGTTTTACTGCATCAGTGACCTCTAGCATTGGAGGCATTGAATACTGCCAGGAACACACCTGTAATGAAGCAGGGGTTACCCCTTGTTGCATAGCAAGGGAAAGCACACCTCGGAGAATCATGGGTGTCTCAGCAGGAGGGTGTTAGAAAGGACCGATCACATGCACTGAAGTTTGTGTTGGGTGATTTGGGAAGGGTTTAAGCAGCGCTTTGCCCTGGAGGCTTCCAAGAAGGAGGACAGGGTTGGGGAATTCTATGATCGGAGATCTTAATCAATCTTATCTAGAAGGAGGGAAAACAAGACTGGGACTCCGCTGTAACGTGCAAGAAAGTAGCGGCTACTCATTAGCCAGGATGGAGACGTGTGAGACCATCTGTGATCTGAACAATGTTCATGTTTTGTCTGGGTTCAGACGTGATCACAGAGTGCTCTTGACCTGCCGTGGTCACAGAGTGGCCTTGGGTGATGTTGATGTTTTGTGAAATTGTTTGTGTTCAACAGCGGAGTGCCAAAGCTCAGCTGTGAGGGACCACAAACTCCAGATGCCAGAGGCAGCTGTTCTCTTCCTCAACTATTTTGTCATCTGTAAATTGGGTATAATCATATTGAGGTTGAAGGATAATAGTAAGAACTATTATTTGACATGGTATCTGAAAAATATTAAGCACTGGATAAAATTTAGTATTATTTCATTGCTCGCTTAGAAAACACCGGGACCCCAAGCAACAGCCCCGTCTGTGGTGATTCTGACCTTGCGTTTGTGTTGAAAGCAGTGAAATGAAACCCTCTGTTGTCAGCTCAAATGGGACAGCATTCGTCTTGTATCCTGCTCACAACTTCTCCTGGGCGGCTGCCCTTGGGAATCATGGTAGGAACCAGGTAGAATTGTGGGCCCTCCCTGAGAGTTCCTGAGAGGAAGACCGGGAATTAGGCGCGGAAACATCACTTAAATAGCATTATCATCACAAACGTATTTGAGCTTTGAGTTGGGGCTACTCAGGAATGAAGGGAGACTAATTGCAAGCTTAAATTTTAGTTAAACCTATGGTTCTTTTAAGAATTTCAAAGGAAAGTCATTTCAAAGTTTTTTTTTTCTTTCGAGGTGGTTAAAAGGAAACCCTTTGAACTGGTTGGTGGTTACTCTTTGCCAATTTACTTGTTAATGTACTACTTTCCTACTGTGTTTTCTTTCTTTCTTTTTTTTTCTTTAGTGGCTAAAATGAGATGAATCTGCCTCTAAAAAGAGATGCTGAGATTTTGAAAAAAAAAAAAAAAATGGAACTAACCTTGTAAGGGTGATGTTGTGGAAAGTGCCCCAGGCTCAAGGATGCCCCACAAGTACTGGGTCTTGGAAGCATGAATATTTCAAAGATGAAGGAATATCCCATGTTCTAATCCCCATATATCAGTTTTAAACTGTTTCTTACCAAGTCCTTTCCTGAAATCTTTGTTGTGACAGTTTGGTTACAGTAAACTTAACCAGCATTTCCCTAATTATTAATTTGCCTTTCGGTGGTTATTTAAATTTCTTAGAGATAAACCACTAAAATAGTGAAAAGTGAAAAAGTGAAAAGTCAATTCAGTGGGATGAATATGAAATAAGAGGCCCACGAGTGACTGGTATGTTTGTGTGTGGGTGTGTGTGTGTACGTGTAAGATGTTACAAAGCCGTATGTGATCTGTAGATAGAATGCTGCTAAATACAGACACTAACCATAAGTAGGGGAAGTCAGTTCTGCATAAGCAGTAGGCTGGATTTGTTCATTTTGTACATTCTCAACTAATTTCTGTTTGAAACAGAGAAACTGATTAAAAATAAAACTGACATATGTATCTGAAATATTTAATTGCATTTGCTAACTGCTGGAGCTTTGTGAAAATATAATTTGCAAATAATAATTTATTTTGATGTTAGACTTATTATCATGACAAATGATTATAGTGTGCTCTAACAAGAGACATAGAAAAGTTTCCCAAACCCACGGGGCACCTGGGTGGCTTGGTTGGATTGAGCGTCTGACTCTTGATTTCAGCTCAGGTCATGATCTCTGGGTCGTGGAATAGAGCCCTGCATCTGGCTGTGGGTTGGGCGTGGAGCCTGCTTAAGATTCTCTTCCTCTCCCTCTGCCCTTCCCTGCCCCACTTGCATGGGTGCTCTCTCTGTTTCCAAAAAAAAAAAAAAAAAAAAAAATAGCTTCCCAAATCCAAGTATTAAATTTGTTAAGCATGAAAAGTGTCTTATTTTCTTGCTTGTTTTTTTGCTTTGTAATAAGGAAAAGGTTTGTTTGGCTCTGGTCTTCCTTTATGAGGCTGATTTGATTGGCTTCTTCTTTCTGATTTTGCATCAGTCATGAGATGGGGGTTGTCTCTGGGCAGTTGAAACCTGTGATAACACACACCTGGACTTTTCCTTTAGATATTTGTTTTTGGTGCTGCTTTTCAACAACCTGCTCAAGGAAAAATCAAAGTGAGTTATATATATATAGTTATATATATATACATAGTTATAGTTATGTAGTTATATATATATAGTTATATATATAGTCTTATATATAGTTATATATATAGTTATATATATATATAACTTCCAATTATGTATAATTATAATGTAACTAATAATTATAATAGTTACATCATATAATATATATATATGTGTGTGTAACATATATTAACAAGCTCCTTAGATTACATATTTGACTGATGTATTTTCGATTGACCTGAGAAATCCAAATGGTTGTGTTGTACGAGGTAAGATAAAGAGGTGAATCGCTGGTTTCAAATTTTATAAACCAAGCAGAGTTGCCACTAATGCTTACTTACCATCTCAAGCATTATATTATAAAACAGTAATCATGAATAATTCTTTTCATGCTTATATTAAAAGGCAAACATGCCTAAGACCATTTTCGATTGTCAAAAGTCATGATAGTGATATTTTTAAATAGGAGGGAGCAGTATCTTTAATACTGTTTTTTCTGATGAATGAACCTAATCTGTTTTGATGCAGAAGTTGGAGTGTCAGAGGAGGAAGGGTCAGGAAGAATGCGTGGTGTCGGGGCAGGCTCAGACACGGTGGTCAGCCCCTCCAGTCTGGGAGCATCCAGTTAACTGAGTGCTGGATGAGACCAACTGAGTTTGGTCTCCTAGTTAACGTAGCCATTTTTTAGGCTTTTTATTTTGCTTTGCAATCATCTATTCAACGAGGGCCCATTATTCCCTACTATTTTCATAAGCATGGCCGGTATGGTTTGAAGGAATCCCAATAGCAAGAAGCTGAGATAATTTAAGATACCTGGAACCCAAAGTCCTGCTTTCAGAGCCAGTTCACCACCCCAGAAAAAGTGGGTCCTTGTAGCCACTGTGAATCTCTTTGCTGTCTGGAGTGTTTCTGCCTTTGCTGTCTGTATAGAAGATGGAAAACGAAAACATACTGAGGTGACTTTTTTTCCCCCCAAAGGGCGTGACTTGGACTTCTAAACATGCATGAGCAGGTTTATCAACCTTTGGTTGCCTCAATTTCTTGTTTCTCATGCAACTTTCTTTCCTCAGCTATTAAAAAAACAAACATTTGAGCACATGAAATACACGCATCTTTTCTGCAGCCAGTTATAAACACATGCCCTGCATTCTAAGTTAATAAAGGCAAGTAAGTTTGAAGAAAGCCTATCTTCCTCCTACATTTTGCTGCCATTTTTATAGCCTAAAAATCTGCAAATACCCTGAACCTGCTGACTAGGAAATCCCTAATAAAATGCTTAACATAAAATTCTATTTATGAAGTTCTATTTACAATATAAACAATGATTTCCTCCCTGGGAAATAGCGTAGAATTTTCACATGCATCCATTTAATGTTCCATGTGTTTTGTACATGGGTGCTCTGTGAAAGAACTGATTCAATTAGAAATTAGCAATATCCCAGAAAAGCAGTGTTCTTTTTCCTCCATAGTTTGCCAATAAAAGATGATTTTCCTAATAAATTATAGTTTCTTAAATGTGTAATAGTTTAAAAATAGATGTAAAAATACTATTAGCCAACATTTATGCTCCTAATTAAATACTTAAGAGAAATGAAAATACATGTCCACTCAAAAGTGGTACATGAAGGGGCATCTGGGTGGCTCAGTTGGTTAAGTGTCCAACTCTTGATTTGGGCTCAGATCATGATCTCAAGGTCGTGAGATTGAGCCCCGCATTGGGCTCCGCGCTGAACATGGAGTCTGCTTGAGATTCTCTCTTTCCCTCTCACTGTGCCCCTCCTCCTTCTTGCTCTCTCTCTCAAAATAAATAAGTAAATTAAAAAAAAAAACTTTAAGTGGAAAAACAATTGTATGTGAATATTCATGGCATCTGTATCCATCATCGCCCAAAGTGCAAACAACCCAAATTTTCATCAAATGATGAATGGGTAAATAAACTGCGATTATCATAGAATGAAATTTTATTCCGCAAAACAAGAATGAAGTTCTGACACCAGTTATAACATGGAACCTTGGAAACATGCTCGTTGGAAGAGACAAATCATCCCAAGAGACCACCTACTCTCTTATTCGTTTATATGGGGTTTCCAACCTAGGAAATAGAGACAGAAAGTAGAATTGTGTTACCTTGCGTTGGGTGGGTGATGGCTAATACATAGAGATTTTCTTCTGGGGGGACAAGAATGTTCTAAAATTAGATCGTGGTGATGATTACACAGTTTAGTAACTGTACTAAAAATCATTGAATTGTACACTTTAAATGGGTGAACTGTATTATATGTGACTGTATCTCAATACAGCTATTCAGTTTTAAATTTATAATTTTAGTATATTTATAAAACACTTTATTGAGATCTGATTGATACATAAGAAGCTGTACATAGTTAACTATACAACTCAATTAGGAGTAAACATACCCCCGTGAAACCATCTCCACCATCAAGGTCATAGGCATACTCATCGCCTCCCGGAGTTCCCTGTTGCCCAGTATTGTGATCATTATGACGGTGATGATGATGATGATGTGTGTGTGTTAAGAGCACTTAACGTAAGATCTACCCTCTTAGCAAATTTTAAGTATGCAACACAGTATGTTAGCTGTGGGTGCTGTGCTGTGAGGGGTATGCTGTCCATACACAATTGAGATGTTACAACTTGAAAAAAGCTCACAAGAATAAGAATATGTCAAAGCAGGTACCTCCAAGTTTCTATGCCCGGCTCTGGAAATCCCAGACTCACTCATGCAATGACATACTAAAAATCTCTCTTGACAATCACCATCTGGACACATAAGAGACACCTCAAGTTCCATATGGATCCAGCGGACCTCTCAGCCCCCGCTGCCCACAGCCTGGCTCTTCTGTCCCTGTTCTCCGAGTCTTCCCCACCCCCGCTTGTCGGGTCTCGCACATGGAAGTCATGCCTGCCATTCTCTCGCACTCCCACGTCCCGTCCACCATCAGCAAACCTGCCGCCCTACTTTCCTGTAAATCGGACCTCAAGCAGCTCTCACCTTCTTGCCGGTGCTCGCATCACTCGCTCAGACCACTGCCAGGTCAGCTCCCCTGCCTGTGCTGCGAGCCTCCTGCCTTCCCAGCCCTGCATCGGACGTGCCATTCAGCCCTGTGCACACGGGAAGGAATCCACTCTTCCGGGCCCTCCCGTACTCGTGGCACATCGGCCTCTCTGGTGGCCCCGACATTCCCCGCAAGGGCTCCATTCTCCCCGTGCTGCCTTCCAGCTTGCTGTGCTGTCTCTCTGGAACATTCTCCCCTCACCTGCCTGCCTCTGCTCCCTCGCAGTTGCTCTCTGTCCCCTGTGCATGTAACTCTCCTTGGCCCTTACAGCTTCTGGCAGTTACCCAGATACACACTGGTTTATCCACGTTTGTCTGTTTTCCCGGCTGGAGCATAACCTCCCTGCAGGCAGGGACTTCTGTCTGTTTTGTTCAGCACTGCATCTCTGGGCCGAAAGCAGGGCCTGGAGTAGGTAGGCATCCACAGAGCCTTTTTTGGGTAAACACATGTGGAGGGGGGAGTATCTAGGCCTGGGGGCTCAAAGCAGCTTTGCCCAGGATGACCTCTTGCTGTGGACAAGAGGAAAGACAGGAGAGGGACAGTTAGTTGACACCAAATGCTGTGATGGAAGCTGAAGGCAAAATGGAGAGAAAGGCCTGAGTGAAAAGTTATTTGTACTCAAGAAAAATACTAGGTTTGGGGTGAGATTAGTGCATATAGCATAGAATTGAAAAAATAGGTTAAAGGCAGTGTTTGGAGAAGCCTTCAATATCAGTGTCAAGAACTTTGGCCTTTAGGTTAAAAGCAATATATAAATTTATATTAGAGAATGTGAAACTGAATAATGGTGTGATTAGACCTTTTTTTTTGTAATTAAAAAAGGCCTTATTGATAAGAAATCTGTTGCTTTAAAACTTACAAAGAGCGGTAATAGCCATCGGAGGGTCTGTTAAAAAGTCGGCCTGTTTTGTCTCATCACATCTGTCTTCTGTTAGAGGCCGCTGTTTGGGCCACAGTTTTGAGTGTCTCTGAGGGTCGATGGGGCAGCCGGGAAACTAAAGGCGTGAGCTGGCCTGCTTGGCAGCCACCTAAAGGCATTCGTGTTCAGTGTGACTTGTTTGAACTTGGAGTCAGACAGCACCGGTGTGCTGGGAACATTCAGCCGGAGGGCCTTCACCCTTCCAGAGTGTTCTGCAGGCTCTAGTCAGCTACGGGGCAGGCCAGCCCTGGGGCCAGATGCACCTCAGAACGAGCTCTGTTCAGGGCCACATTACCTGCCCATGCTATAGTGGTTATTTTCACAAGTACAGAAATGAGCAAGCTGCATCCCCATTTTTATTGATCATTTTTAAAAGATTTTATTTATTTATTTGACAGAGAGAGAGCAAAGTAGGCAGAGAGGCAGGCAGAGGGAGAGGGAGAAGCAGTCTCCCTGCAGAGCAGAGCCCGACGTGGGGCTCGATCCCAGGACCCTGGGACCATGACCTGAGCTGAAGGCAGATGCTTAACTGACTGAGCCACCCAGGTGCCCCTTATAGATCTTTTTTTGAAAAGAAAAAATACTCATCAAATAACAAGATCAATATCAGTCCAGCTATAGTTTCCAAAAACTTTTAGGCAGTCAAATTTCACAAAAAGCACAGATGTAGGAGGGAAATCTAGATTTATTCCTATCTGTATCTGCTTTCACTTTCATCTCCCTGCCTAAAACAACTGCTGACATTCTAGAATTTACTGTTTGGTCATAGGAAGCATAGTACCCTATGGCGATTTCTGTTTAAAGTAGAGGTACATCCCCAGTGCTGTGGGCTGTGATGAGGGGCTCTGGAGCCCTGGGTGGTGACCTGCAGTACTGGTAATCAGGCATGAGCAGGCGGGGGCCCACGGAGGAGGGCTCTCATCAAGGCCATCACATTTCCCATCCATTCTGTATCTCAGATGGGACCTTTCATGCATCTTACTCTTCTAGATTAATAACAATTGCGTGTACCATAGTGTATATCTTAAAAAAAAATCTCCCAAGGGATCTAACTCAGAGAAGTGTAAGGATGATTTAGACTGTGGACTAAGGGGTGGGGTGTTGGGGGAATGTAGGGGAGCCTGGAATGCTCAGACATCTCTTAAAGATCTCTCTTGAAAAACCAAAAGTGGTATTAACTGTCTGTTTCTAATGGTCACACTGTGAATATACAACATTCTCAAAGTGTTTTTCTCATGTTTTTATTTTCACCAGACTCTCCAAAACATTCAGGAAGAAGGAAGCGTTAACATACACCTCACCTGAGATTATGCATCCTTTCCCCCTTGACCTTATGGGGAGGTACTCAGTCATAGAAATGGATTGCTTTGTCCACGGTTTGGGGCCTGGAAATAATCTGTCTTGTTCTAGGTCAAACAGTAGGCAAATGACAAAACATTTATCCAGTCCTTTTAAATTTGAGGGGATTCTTCCTGCCTCCTCAAAAGAGAGGCCCAAATCATAATCCTTTTGCATTTGTTCACACAGAAATCTGTGAAATGCCCTTCAGAGGTTCCATTTTTTCAGTTGGAGATAAATTGTTAGTTGCTCCTATTATACATCAAAAAGACTTATTCACATTACAAGGAATGCCTGAAAGCATATCTTTCATAGGCTGGAAGAATGCAAAGAAAAAAAATTCCCTTCTCTCTTATTTTCTGATAAATCATTATTTCATGTATCCTCCTTAAACCACCACATTCAACAACAAGTAGAATTCACTTCCCATCCATGTGCAGTGTAAATAATTTGCACGCCTCTGCTTAACATTGAGGAAATTGACTTGGTAACATTGAGGAAATTGACTTGGTAAGTGCATGAAGTCACATCCACCCGATATGTTTGACATCCAGAAAAATGGAGCTTCTCTTTAAATCAGTTTATTGAGTCACTGTGCAAAATATTTGCTGTTTCAGCAGCTTACTCCCCAGCAGACATCTTCACACCAAGACAGAGGACACAATGGAAAGGACTAAAAAAAAAAAAAAAAAAAAAAAAAAAAAAAAAAAAAAAAAAAAAAACATAAATAAATGAACATGATTGGAAAAATGAAGTTGCAGCAAAGTGACGTTAGGTATACAATTACATTTTAAGACATAAATTTTTACAACCACAAGTAACAAAATAGTGTCTTTTTTGTATCTCTGTCCACTTTAGAATTAATATATGCTGGAGTGCCGAGCTTTCTCCTATTCTTGCTGACAAGCTCGATTGTAAGCTTCTAACCTCATACATAATAATTGATACAGTTGACCTATAAACTGTGTGTGACATGTTTTGATGGTATAGATAATTTTGATGCTACTTTTATATCTACTTTTGTATTTTAAATGGAATGTTAGGATGAGTTTTAAACATAATGAGTTGGCTCGGAGAAACAATAGAATTGTCTATCAGCGTATTACTTGAAAAGAACAAATAAAAATTGTACTAGAGGTAGATAGAAGGTAAAGAAAAGTTCTGAAATCACCTGTATCTCAAGGAAAAAAGAAAATACGCACACATAAGAGAACTTCAAAATAGTTTGAGAAGAATATGTCAAATTAAGAATAGCAGGAAAGACAAACCCAAGGCATCAGGAAATAACTGAGTATGTTTTTCCTTTAGTCTCTAAATATCAGTCTTTTTTACAGTGTCCTCAATTTTCAGAATGATACGTAAAAATCACACATTATTAAAATAGTGTGAAATAGTGACTTAATCAAGTTTATGCCTGAAACACAGACCTAGAATTTCCAACCAAAAAGTAGAATTTCCATTGCTTCTGAGACAACAGTGACTTAAAAAAAGACTTCATTGTATAAGACCTTTGGATATAAGGCAGTGATTTAATTCTAATAGTTTGTGAATGCTGTGGGTCTATAATTCTAAAAAAGTTTGAGAAAACAATAATTTCAGAGTTTGAAGAATTGTCTTTCAAGTGAACTACATTAATAAATTTTATTAAGTGACGACATATAAGTTTTTTTTCCCTTCTGGCATTAATTTACTAAAATAACTGAGATAATTAGAAATCAGGCATCATTTCAGTTTTACCTGAAAGTGTGTTGATCTGATTTCTTTGCTAAAGTATGGGCATTCTGAGGGCTGCATCATGGGGATGTGTGTGCACGCACGTTTGCGTGATAGATATGTAGCGACAGACATAGACAACAAAATCCCAATAATATTTTAAAAATTCATTACTACTACTCTTCCTACATATGTCTGTTCTTGTTCAGTCGTTCTGCATGAAAACTGCTTCTGACTGTTCTACCGAAGATTTTTTTCCTTAACCTGAAGCCTCTTACTGTAGGCAATCGTCAAGGATTGCTGTTTTTCTTTCTCTTGTTGAAGAAACTTGGACTCGTTGCAAAAATAATGATAGCAACATGAACAAAAATCAAACTCCTGTTTAATTTTCTCATAATCCGCACGTATCCTTTCATTTTCCTTCCCCTCGTGATTGAGAGAGTCTCATTTGCAAGGCATCTCCTCAGTCTGCAATTACTTCCCAGCTCCACACTGTTCTCCCGGTGTCTCCTTCCCCAAATTTTCTCTCCTTGAAACTGCAGTGATAAATCTTACCCTCTGATCATTAGTTATCATCTTCCCATATCTCTTTCTGCACAAAACTTGCTTACCCTCTGAAATCACTGCCCAAATTCAATTGACTTTTAGAAACCTGAAGCCATTTTTAATGATGATGAGGAAGAGACATCTCCAGGGTTTTCTTATTTTCCCCAACATCAAGTATTCCTCCTCCCAGAATTCTTTCCCAGCCCTTGAATTCATCTCCTATGTTTATTCTGTCATGCATCCAACAATGGATGCCTTTCCTTGGGTTTCCCACTGTCTGACACATCTTATTGGCATGACTTCCTCACTATGTGATTAATATTTTCCCACCTTCTTTGTGTGAATGTAGGAATAAGTCCATCACCAAATACAACTTTTTCATTCTTCCTTGCTCTTTACACATAGATTCTGTGTACAGGATATCTCTTTATTTAGATCATCGATAGCCCATCAAAGTAATAAAACAAAAGACCAAATCTGATTGGCTTCATCTTAGTTCTTTTGGACAGCAGCCAGAACTTGGTGGAGGGGGGAGGCGGTCAAACCACACGGTGGTATTTTGTAAAAGAGTATCTGATCTTGCAAAGATTCTGATAAGCAGGGAACAGGTAAGACTTACAACCGCTGGCTTTACCTGTGTGCAGGTGGTAGAGCTGCTGATTCGATTTTAGTTGTTTTGTTCTATTCAGTTGTCAGATACAACAAAGACAAATTCAGTCACCATCGACTAACGGCCTCTACCTACGAGAGGTGCTGGAAGCTTGTGAAGGTACTTGATGCCTAGCTTCTGACTCTGTATTTGATGAGGAAGATTTGCATGCCCACTAGTGTCTATAGTACCAATCAAATTATAGGAAAGTTATATCCAGAGAGCTGTGGAGGCTGCTGAGGGTTATTAATTTTTACTGCTTTGATTATAAAAGCCTTTATTGGTGGAGTAGCATTGGATGTGGATCTGAAATCATCTGGAAAGATATAACTGGAGGAAAGCGTACATCAGGAGGAGAGAGTGACTTTCCCGATATAACCTTGGTGATCCCGAATGACCACCTTCCTAGAGAGACAACTCAGGATACAGCCTTGCCAGATAAAAGAGAAACATGGCAACGTTATGTGTAAACAGGGACGGTGGGCCTTTGTGTGACTGCATTAACAAAATTATGAAACGTTGGTGTTTATCTGAGATGCCATTCTGTATTATTTATTTTTCTATTATATAAATGCTATTTAAGTAATAGGATGGGGGCACCTGCGTGGCTCAGTCGGCTAAGCGTCCAACTCTTAGTTTGGGCTCAGGTCATGATCTTGTGGTCGTGGGATTGAGCCCCGTGTTGGACTCTGCTCAGTGTGGAGTCTGCTTCGGATTCTTTCTCCCTTTCCCTCTGACCCTCCCCACTTGCATTCCTTCTCTCTCTCTCTCAAATAAGTAAATAGAATAAAAACAAACATATAATTGGATGAGTTAACAGCGTCAATTAATAGTAATTAAATAGTACTGACTAGTCAGATATATATAATAGAAATATAACAATATTCTTACACCATTTATTTTTGTTCTTGAGGACAACAACTGATTTTAACTCTTGTTAACCCTACCCTCTATTGGAGGTTTAAAATTCACAGGTGGTATTATTGTGTATTCCTAACAACCATAAACGTGAGATACATGAAATATGTAAAAACAGGACTAATTAACCACATATTACCTATATTTAGTAAAAAAACCAATACTGACTGTTGCTTTCTGCTCTACGGTACAGAAGGGTACTTTTACCCTTTGTTTCCTTGTGCAGTACTACTTCCCTGGAGTATCTGCAGCCCTCTTTTCTTGTGCGGGGTGGGAAAACTGAATATAGTCAGACATGAATTTCACTTTGAGTTGTGGCTCTGGTCTTGTCAGACCCACAAGAGACTGATTGCTGGTGTCAGCCCCGTGTGATGACATCAAGCTAACGATCCGCTCAACACAGGCTTCCGCACAAGAGCAGCCGAGGAGTCCCCTTATCAGCCACAGCAGGTTTTAGAATTGCAGGGATTAACCTCCAGCTTTCCAAAAATGGTCCTCCACTTTCCATCTACGGGCTTGTTTTGGTAGTCCAGCTGTTTATCAATTAGGTCCTCTGCATTGAAAAATTCATCACGCTGGCTCTGTGTGCCCAGAATGGCTGACATTTTTAAACACTCTACAGCACATTAGTTGTCGTGATAAGTTCAAACAGCTCTTTCTCAGGAAGCGTGCTCTCAAAGCGCAACCGTAATTTGAACTTGTGAAATCAAAGTAGGTTTCCAAATAAGTTATACTTTTAGTAAGGAACTTGAGAAAGGACTATTTAATTCATTTTCCTGCTAACTTTTTTTTTTTTTTTCAAATTCTAAGCAGTATTGGTGGTTTTTGACATGGCCTACACAGAACTTTGCCCAATCAGGTGTGGTCAGTTTCTTCTTTCTGAGTCTTCCTCTGGCCCCTTCAAAGGTTGTCTTCCAGTGTCGGAGGACCAGTGAATGCACTTCCGTAGAACTGTTGTCCCGTTCTCTGTCCTCGTTCTCACTGAACTTCCAAATTAAAGAAGACTGCCCTTCTTTGTCATGCTTTGAAAGCACAGTCTTTCAGCAAGTCAACACTTTAACATCTTCCGTGGCTGACAACAGTAATAACGGTTGGTCTGTGGGTTCTGTCTTCTTCATTGCTTGAATTCAAAAACACCTCACTAAGTGTTTCTATGTATTCTGAGGCAACTGAACAGTGACCAAAACTTCCACTGTGAAAACCTCAACATCCCAGGGTAGCAAATCACACCCCATTTAGCAGTGTTGTGCACGAGGTATGCAGCACCCTTGGAAGGTAATTTTGGGGTGGGAGCGAGTACACAGTTCATAGTCTGAATGCAATGTGCCAAAATTTATATTTGTGCTTTCTGCCACATATGCAGATAGGTGAGCAATGTCTAGTTTGCATTTGGGCAAGACATCAATAGTCAACAACTTTTATGTTTGCTTTACTTTCATTAAATCTCTGTAAAAACCAGGATGACATCTTCAAACTCCATTTTTCAGGTCAAAGTACCCAAGAGCTAGGAAAACCATTTTTGACATTTTTATTACTGTCATTGGACACACCATTTGATACGTTATAGAAAGCATGATTGTTCATGGGATCTGGCAAAATCAGTTCTACACGAAAAAGGCCAACATATCTGTTGTCAAAATTCTTTTTGACACTTCAGTCATGGCTTCTGATTTAGAAAATGTAACTTTACTCAGTTTCATTGAGCCATTGACAGAATGGTATGGTAATGTGTGTTTGCACAGTGGTTGCTATGTTTAACTGAGTATCGGTGTCTTTTGGGGAGACAAAATTTTTTGATTGACTTAGAAACTTGCCCATTTTATGGTGATGGGGAGACTTGGTCCCCATATGCACTTCCACATCCCCTTCTCTGCCATGCGCAAACCCAGATTCTTCGCATGCTGTGAAGTATGCTCTCTTCTGGTTATTTATGTCCCTGATCTGGTCATATGTGTCCTTCCATCTGCCATTAAAATAACCTTCATTTTGTGTTGTTTTTCTATGATGTTTTTCTATAATGTCTGGCTTGGTGTAATCTTTGTTTAGCCCATGTCAGTTCTTGGGAAACATGACGACAATGTCTATTACCTTAAACAATTAAACTAGTGCCATCTTGATACAGAGCACAATAGTTAAATCACAAGCAAACAGACAGACTGTTAGGATTCATGATGGATGCCCATAAGCTGTACCACTATAAGTGATACAGCAATAGATGGTCCAAACCGTGAGCCAAGTCATGGTTTTCCATATCCGTGGTCAGGGAAAACCAGCATGGGCGACAGCAGAAGGCAAATCATCTACACCATAGGCACTTGAAACTGAAAGCTGTGCTGCTCTCAGCTCTGATTTTTTTGGACTGACATTGGAGGTGTGTACTTCTCAGGAGGCTTTTTCTGGGATATGGGACTCCCTGGGCTGAGCAGGATGTTGGTCAGCCCAGCAATTTATGCATCTTGATTACTTGGGGTGGGAAGGTGCATCAGTGGGTTATAATCCTACAAATAAGCATTATTTTAGCTTAGGTCTTTGCTCTATGCTAAAATGCAAACATTACAAAGAGATATGAAAGATGAAGATCATCATTTGTTTATACTCTTAGTATGAATGAGTCTGCCAGAGAATGAAGCATGAACTAGCAGGCGCTCTTTAAGTGGACTGGCTTGTGGGATAGATTGAGCAAATCATCTGTAACTCTAGAAGGGGGATCTGGGAGTATAATAGACAAACCTCCCTACCTCGAAATCTTGCCTAAGGCTCCTTCCCTTCTAAGGGACCCTAATGCATTCAGTTTTGTTTTTCTTTTCTTTAGAAGGAAATTTTAGCATAAAGAAGGGAATATGAAATCTCCAGCAGAAGAGCAGCTGGTCTTAGAAATGGGGATGGAGTTGTTTAAAGTCATCTCACCTGGAACATTAAATTCCAGCTACTGTACCAGTCAGGGATGACTAGTACAGATAAAATCCAAAATTAGGATTTGGCTTTTGTCTTCACAGAGCATTTAAAATTTCAGCCATAGTAGATATTGCAGAAGGGAAGTAGATGGTTTTGTGAGTGTATGATAAAGGGCAATTGACCTGGTCGAGAGAGATCAGGGCAGGCTTATCTGGGAAGAAGACCACTGAGCTGATATCTGAGGAAAGACTTGGAGTCCCTTGGGCCAAAGGCTGCAGTGTAGGTCAGAAGAACGACATGTTCAAAGGCCCTGTGGTGGAAAGCAGTATATTGATTTTGAGGAACTGAAAGCAGACCAATGCGGTAGTCGTGATGGAGGAAGTGGGCACGGTGCAAAGAGAGGGTAGTCAGCAGTTTGGCCTCTGTGCTGAGTTGAAATTCTGGGTGTGTCCTTTCATTCTGTTTCTTGTTTCCCCTTTTCATGAAAGTATCTCTTTACATCAGCCATTTCTGTTTGGAGCTGAGTGTGTAATAACCCCACTAGCCCTTCTGTCTACCCCCCTGTGGATGCTAGCCACCCTAGCCGTGGAATCAGTCTGTCCTCTCTGCCAAAAGCAGATATTTCTGTCTGTCCAGACACTTGTGACCACTTTCTCCCATCAGTTCAACCATGGCAAGGGGTAAACGCTGGCCCTGTATGAACACGCTTTTGACTCAGCAGCACATCCACATCTTATCAGTACTTCTAAATATTAATCTCAAATCATATCCATTTCCAGAGCTAATCATTAGACCTATTTATAAACAAGCAAAGTAGCTAAATACTGATGAAACCAACTGATATGTCTTCTGCCTGGTCCATAGTTTCTTCCAATATTTTTGTCTTATTTCTATCTGCTTTTCCCCCCCAACCCCTCAGAACACTTACATTTCTTTATTTGTAAGCATTCCTAAGCCTGCATTTTGCTGCAGTCAATATTTGTGCAGGGAAGAAATGTACCAGGGCCTTCCGTATTTACCCGTCCAGACTCCAAATCAAGTGCGACAATGTGGAGGCTGACCAGGGAGCCTGACTTGCCCGTTTCTTAGATTCTACACAATATAAATAAAAGGCTCAATATAAATATTATTTTGCGTCTTTTCTTTTTGGGCTCGTTTTCTGGGTGCAGATTTTCCCAGCCAATGCCTGTCTGTCCCTTCATCACCATTTTTAGTTTGTGTGACAGTCCTGAGCTCGGCTCAGGGAAATCTCTTTACCACTGTGAATGTTATTTTCCTCATACATAAAATGGAAATGATAATATCTTTTCCTGCATATCAGAGCTATCACGAGAGGATAAAACCATAAACGAAATACTGGTCATGAAATCACTTTGAACAGTTCTAAAGACTATAAAATGGTGGACGATCCTCTATTAAAATTCCAGCGATAAATTCTAATTCAGCCAGACTTGTTCTTAATAACAGATTGCTCCATTTTTCATAATTATTCTGCATATTAATATCACTGTGAAGTCATTTCAACAGCTGTCTCATTTGGATGCAGATGTTTTACCCTCAAAGAAAATGAAACTGTGTACTTTATTTTTCTGCAGTTTTGGCTGAACCAGTTTGGAATCTAAGTAACTACAAAGGATCTATTGTTGCCTGTCCTTGAAGGGCATCTATTAGCAGAACCTAAAAGTTCATCTTTTCCGTCATACTTTATTCCTTTGGTATCTAAGAAAACATCCTCCTGGTAGACTGCGGAACTGATAGAAAAGTAGGAGTGAGGACAAAGAAACAGCCAGTTATAAAAATACTGTGGAATCGTAGGCCTAGAATCCCTGGTTGGGTGGGGGTATTGTGGCCAGCAGTCGGGGAAGGCAGTGAAGGCTTCTGGGAGGAAAACTTCACAAAGTAAGGTTTTACAGAATGAGAAATTTAGGGAGGCTGTGGTGCAGAGAAAAGCATAAGAAGACCTGGGAAAGCAAGAGTAGATATTTCAGTTTTTAGACCATCAATCTGGTCCTATTTCTGGTGCCATCCATCCTCTGAGTCAGGATACATTTAAGACAGGCCTGTGGAAACAAGGCCAAAATGCATGTGGAGCCAGGCAGAGTGCCCTGACGGGTGCGGGGGCGCAGACATCGTTTATCAGGATGGCGATAAAGCAATAATAGAGTAATGATTATAAAATAATTACGTATCATAACTATAATTATTTTATCATTTGAAATGATTGATCCTATCATTTCTTCACTGTGGCTCATTTTATCTGTTCTCTTCAGGGGTTTTTTCCTCTTTTTTTTTGTCCTTTCTACACAATCTTTGTAAGAATGAATTAAATGTAACCTGTAAGTCTCCTATTAATTCATGTTTACTCCAAATTTGTGGGGTGTTCCAAAGAGAGCCTGTGTGTCTGGGGGAGCAGGAGTGAGTGGGAGTGTGTTTCAGTTAACTGGAAATTACTTACAGCGTAAATGAGAGCCAGGCAAGGTGAGATAGCAGCATTTCTGATGTGGTTATTTCCATGGCTTTCATATTCTAGTCATCATTTCTGCCTTCTCCTGTTGCATCTTTGATTTAGTCTTTGCAGGGGTAGAAGGATAGGGCCGCTCTAACTCACGTGGTGCCTTTCGGACGTGGATCGAGGTTGCCCTTCCGGGAGCAGACCAGGCGGCTGGCCTTCCACTCCCCCTTGACTTGTGGCAGGACACCCTGGACCCTCCAAAGCTATCAATTCAACTACAAATGTAGATTCCAGTCTCCTCTGGAAACCCTGTCTTCTTGTAGGTATCACTCACTTTTTCCTTTCTGTTTCAGACCCGGAATCGATCACCTCATGCCATGTTTGTTATCCGTTATGACTGACAAAGTCATTCACGTGGGACCCTAGAGGGGTTCTTCGAGGCTCTGTAAGCGCTCTAAGTCCCGAGTCCTGGCGTGCCACCAGCACAGTACGAAATGTCCTGTCGTTTGGTTCCATCTGTGTCAGGCGTTCCACTTTGCCATGAAGTGAGTCAGGACAGAGTCTCTGCCATAATTTCTTTTTTCCTTTCTTTTTAAAACAAACATCTTCAGCTGTAATCCACTGTCTTGTTAGACTCAAAAGGCATTCACTCTTATGCCTCTGCGTTGCCTTTTTAAGTTGAGTGTGTTAAGATGCGTGGCTTAATTTTGTTGAGGTAAAACAGGAAGTTGGGGTAGGCACATGGGTGTCCTTATTCCTGGAAACCGAGGGGTCTAGACAATTTCGCAAGGTTTCTCTGCAGAATATGTAGGAGATGAGTGGAATTAATTATCATTTTTAATAGTCTCTCAAGTACATTATATTACCATTTACCATTTTGATAGGCTGCAATGAGCTCCCGCATAATAAACCTGAAGAATAAACCCCAAGAGAGTGATGTGCATATAAATAATGGTACCCTTTTTTAAAATGTGACAGCTTGTGCAAAAATCATAAAATGTTACACGGAGTTTACCAGCAAATGAATATACGTTTCCAATACCGTGGATCCGCCACATGGCGTAAATGTATGCTAAATCAGGGAGTAGTGGAAGTTTCAGACTGCCAGTCATAAACCCGATCTCTTCACAAAGGCCTCCTGTTTGTTTTTAAGCACCTCATCAACAACAAATTCGCGTCCAAAAGAATAAGACATATCCAGATACTTGGAAACTCGTTTCCTAAGTCTTATCTGTATGGCAGTGTGTGTGAAAATTACCAGTGGTCCGTCCAGTCCTGGTTACCCCAGACCGTTTTCCAGTATTAGTGATGTACATCGGGAAGGGAAAGTCTGTGCATTTGAAAACAAACATTTTTGAGTTGCCATTCAGTCTGTTGAGGTGCTTGTGTACTAGGGGGTAGTAGATAATACTCTTTACCCTCAGATGATTTCAAACTAATCAAATGATGTTGAGAATAGTCACCCCAGTAGGTCTTGGGAACACCAGGAACCAGACAGATAGACTTAACTACACCATTGGGGTTTATGTTCTTCACCCACATTAGTCACTTTCTAATGTGTGTGTGTGTGTGTGTGTGTGTGTGGTGAGCTGTCTGTCCTTATACGGGCCTACAGGACTTTATAAAATTAGGATTTAGTATCTTTATGGATATAATATATATATATATCTATCTGTATACATACATATATATAGATATGTATTTTAGGCCCTTAGTGTCAATTTCACTCTTCACATAGTTGTAATATTTCTCAAAAAAAATGAACTACCTAAGAAAACGTGATAGAAAAATTGACCCCCTGGGGTCTCCAAAAACAGTTGAAATATTTTATGAGAAGGAGGGAATGAGAGGGAGGAAGGAAATACGTTCATTTTCTTGATTCCTCCCTAGGAGAATTCCAATTGGAAAGAAGGCATGAGAAGGTCACAAAGAATGCTCTCCTGTGCACACCCTCTGTGCCAGCTTCCCCGCTGACCTTTGGGCGGCTCTCCCTGGGTCGCCCGCTAGAGCGGCCACTCTCCCACAGCAGGCTAGGAAGCATCTCACACATAGGAAGGACTTTTCTCTCCCTTGAACCTGCCCTCTGCTCCCAGAGACATGGGGATGGAGGGAAACTGTGTTCCCACTGACGGTTGCTCCCCTAATCTTTCCCTCGTAATTGTAAGGGAATTTACAATTTTCTAGCTAACAGGTACATGTCAGATCAAGGCCTAGAGGAAAGACCCATTCGTCCATGGAACTCAGCTTCTGTCATATCCGTGGAGCAGAGGGCCATCGTGCCTGTGTGCAATTTTGGCAAAGAGGGAGCTGAGCCTTATGCACAACGAATAAATGTTTTGGGTACTCAACTTTCTGCCTGACACCGAGCGAACTTCGAGAGACAAACTGGGGAGTAAAAACATGGGAGTTGCAGCATGTGGCAGTGAGGGGGGTAGAGGAGGAGATATATGTAGGATAGACAAGCGATTTCACAGATTTATAGAAAATTATAACCGTCTTAAGTGCTTTGAAAGCGTATCACAAGGACACCTGTCATGCGCTAGGGATTCGGGCGTGTGTCCTCAAGGATGTAAGTATATTGGCGTGAGCTGTCAGAGGTGACGGGGAGGCAGGGTGAGGTCACGTACATAGACATACTCCTCTCACCCCACCCTGGAGAAGGAGCATGGTGTTTGGGGATCTGAGAAAAGGCCTGTCAACCAAAGATCCGGAAAGTACATCAAAGGTTTTCGACGTCAGTTAAATTTGAGGTGAACACCACATGAAACAGTTTCCAGAAGCTGTTTTGAAGATGTGTCTTTATTTCTATTCAAGCATTATTTGTGCATTCAGTAAGTGGTTACTGAAAACTCTCTCAGGCTCGTCTCTCTGCTGGGTACCAGGCATTTAGAAGCGACTGACACCCCACCTCTGCCTGTTCCGAGCAGTTCAGCCCCTGAAGCATTCCCAGGGCCGTCGTTGAGATGTGAGGGAAATGAGATGTGGGAAATGCACTACGCTTCCTGGGGAGGAAGGTGGAGTTCTTGTTGACAAGGTAATGCTCTCCACTCAGACGTCTGCCCTGCGATGGGCTGCTTCGCGCTGGTGGATCAAGCTTCCAGAACAAGAGGGCTGCTGTCACTGCAGGTGTCTGGGGCTTTCGAATGCTGGGAAATGTGGAAGGGACTAATGGGGTCCAAGTGCCGAGCCTACTGCAGCGCCAGCACAAGTGCCAGTAAAGTGTCTAATTAATTTTTACTAATTAGCAATCACCGGGAGAGGCGGCCATGAAAGGCACTGCCATCATCTCCAAAAGGGACACAGACACAACTGACGGAGCCTTCGCAGTATTTCGTGATTACCCATGACACCCTGCTTCCTAACGTGAGTAGTATCATAGCCGCACCTGTAGGAGATGTGATGGAACGTTAAGAGCCTTTTCAAGTCCTGTGCGCGGTAAGGAGCGTTTCTGAGAACGGCCCGTCCTGGCAGGGTCGAGACAGAAGCAGAAACCAATACGCCGCCGTGAGCCCCGGTCAAGTACTTTGATCAGTGGAAATACCCTAGAGACAAATACACTGCCACAGCGATCCCTCTGAGAAGCTTCAGACTGAAAACGGATCATCATGGCCGTGAACTCCAGTGTCTTTGCAGACGATCTCTGCTTCCATGGCCGCGGAGTTCTGATTCAAACAGTAACGACTGGTTTCTGCGGCTGTTCTCAGGACTCGGGGATCCCTTCTGCTGTTAAGAAGTCTGTGCAAACCTCAGGACGCCTCCTGCATTGCTGCTCTCCTCACCTCTGCCCCACTGCTCCGAAGTGGGCTGTACCGCACGCATGCAGGGGGTTAACCACAGGGGCCGATAGACTAGAAGCATTTACTCCTGTGGGCATTCGGTTCACAAGTGTTGATTGGCTGGCACGGGCACTCCGAAGCAGGGCACTAAGAAGCCTGGCTTGTTCTTCATTTAACCTCGATGAGGGAGAAGGAAAAAGAAGGAGAAAGGAGAAGGGCCCTCCCAGTCCAGACTGTACACTCTGCCCCTCCTCACCTAGTTCTCCTTGCCAAGGTCTTCTGGGGATTGCAAAATACTGAAGAATAATTTAAAGTTCAGACATCTAATGTGTTTTTATGATTGAAAATATGACCGTTCCCCAAAGTAATTTTCCGGAAAGTGTTTATAAAGCAAGAGAGTCACAAATGGACACAAAACTAGTTCAATTCGATATTGAATATAGAATATGCAGGAAAAAATGAATAATTCTTTTTTTCTAGGAGTACTGTAATATATAGGGATATTGGACACATATGTCTTTATTTCAATTACCTTTTTACTGTCAGCAAGCTGTAATGAATGATGAATTTCTCATTCTTTTTTGGCCTTCCACATTGTACGATAGTGATTTGAGAGAAAAATGAGATTTTGGAGTAAGGAAATTTGCATTGAATATTGGCTTTCCATTTACTTGCTAGGGGAGTATGGGTAAAACATTTAACCTTCAAAATTGTGAACAGAGGGAATAATAATAATAAACCAGTAGCTACTCCTTTGAATTTTTCAAGACTCTTTCAAGATTTTATATGCATACTTTAAATATCATACTTTAAATATATATTATATACACATATGTATTATTTAAAAAATATTTTTCTGAAATCCAAAGGTGTTTTAGCTGTAATATTTATGTAACATATTTGTATTTATAAAATTGCAGTCCTTATTAATGCTACAGTGTTATAATGTCACTAGTGTAAGAGTTTAAAAATTGGGCTCCAGGGGTGCCTGGGTGGCTCAGTCCATTAAGCGTTGGGCTCTTGATTTCGGCTCAGGTCATGATCTCAGAGTCATGAGATCGAGCCCCGAGTTGGGCTCCACAGTTAGCGCCGTCTGCTTCTCTCCCTTTGCCCCTCCCTCTACTCATGCCTGCACTCTCTCTCAAATAAGTAAATAAATAAATAAAATCTTTTAAAAAAAAATAGGTTCCAGGTTGAAGCTCTAATCCCTTACTATGTAATCTCATTCTCATCTAATATAATAATAATGTTTGGTTCCAAGCTCTCTGAATAAAATTTGCATGGTTTAAAAAAATCATGCCAGTCCTAAAATAATCTGAAGTCTACTTTGTCTTATGCTTTCCTCCTTGGAAGGCCTATGTTTGTGTCTGTAGATAAAAAACATAAGAAATACCCTTTACTTATTGCTGCCTTAGTTGCTTTAATAAATCAGATTTCTCGATCTCATGGGTGGAAATCTGATTAGATGAAGACCAAACATACAGTGCATGTCATCAAATCAAATATGCTCTCAATTAGCAGACCAGGAAAAATAGACAATTAAAGTGTGACAGCCATTGACTTCATTATACAACCAGATTTTAGACATCTGAAGATGCAATGGGTAAAGTTGTCTCAGAATCAAAGAAATTTGGGATGTGGGATGGAACTTATATGTATTTTATCTGTTAGCCAAGTCATCCATCATGCTGATTATATACATATTATATACGTATACATAAACAGTTCATTCATGCACTCATTCACTGGGAGGCACTGAGAATGTTTGCCGTGTGCAGCCGTGATACCTGATGAATGAGAACAGGCACACTCCGTGTGGCATATTTCTACATGGAGCTCACATGCCATTTGGGAGGCAGACTCTAATCCGGTCATCCCACTGATAAATGTAAACCCCCACCCTCCTAAGTCCTGCTGGTTCACATGGTCCTGGGAGGGCGGAGAGTTGCATGAAGCTGCAGCCAGGAGGATGACAGGGTATTAATTGGGGAGGAGCAGCAGGGGATGGTGATTTCTATTTTTAAATAACTCTCTATACTGAACTTTGGCACCGTGGCCAGGCAACTGCTGTGAGGTTGGTCTCACTCGTGTCCGTCAGTTTCTCTCCAAGGCAGACCAGCTATCCATCTGCCATGTTGAACAGGTTCAAATGCATCTCTGCTTTCCCAAGACAAGTATTCCAGGCCACTTCCTATGCTCTTGTTGCAAATTCATCTAATGTATAGGTTTTATTAATTATTCTGCTTAAAAGGCTTGCTGATTTCTCCTATGTTCTGCAAAAATGCAGCTCTCTGCTTTATTTAACATGAAACTTTCTGTAGTCTCTCTCTATCCATCTCCTTCTCCTTACTTGAATGCTGTCTGTCCTGTATTCACGTTTTCTGCTCTGCTGTAGACGTAGAAGGATATTGTAAGACTTATTTTGTTGAAAAGTGACATCTCATTGGGGTCCCTGACTGTATTACTCAGGGTTCTCTAGAGGAAGAACATAGGATGTGTGTGTGTGTGTGTGTGTGTGTGTGTGTGTGTGTGTGTGTCTGTCTGTCTGTCTGTATTTATGGAATTGGCTCACAAAATTGTTTGGCCTGCAAGTCCAAAACCCATAGGGCAGGCTGGCAAGCTGGAGACCAGGGAAGAGTGGATATTGCCATCTTGAGTCTGTGGGCAGAATTCCCTCTCCTTTGGGGTACCTCAGTCTTTCTTTTCTTAAGACCTTCAGTGGATTGAACGGGGCCCACCCATATTATAGAGAGTCATCTGTTTTATCTAACATCTGTGGGTTCCAGTGTTAATTTCATATAAAAAATAACCTACCTGCAACATCTGGACTGGTGTTTTGCCAACTATTTGGGCACTCTAGCCTAGCCAAGCTGACATATAAAATTAACCACCACACTGACATCATCAGTTTCATGCAGAGGGTAGAAATATGGATAATAGAACACTTTCTATATGGCCTAAGTCAACAGCCTCTTTTTCTACTAAAGCCCCTGGTATCTCTATTATTGATCAGGTGGGACCACTTAAAAATTACAGTGTCACGGAGCAGAGGACTCCTGTCAACACTCCTGATCTTCTTGGCACCATCGAATGTCACCTTTGCTTATGCTGTTAATTAGACCCACACAGTCCTTCCACTGAGACCCCATAGCGCCTCACACATTCTCCCCCTTGGGTTTTCACTCACATTGCTTCACCCACAACCCTTCCCCTAAAGACAATGCTCTTTTTCATGCTTTGTTCTCCTAAGCAGTACCTTTCATAACATGCCCTTAATAGTTACTCAGTGAACTACAAAATCAATTAAAATGTCAAGTTTAGTGTATCTGTTTACATGCTTCTGGGAGAAGTAACATAAACAATTGTTAGTTCTGTATGATTGCTTTCATACAATAACCTATTTTTAACAGAAAAGAAAATAACACTAAGTCTTCTTTCCCCACGAGGGTTTGAAAGGAAAGTAAGAAAGACTTTCATGCTCTAAGTCATTTCGGATATACCATTGTGACACAGATAGCATTTCATTTATGAGGAATTTTATGTTTGGGCAATTTCCACTCTTGGAGAGAAGTGTCATGATAGGAAATCCATTCAACTGTGTGTGAAATGAACACTTTCCTTCAGTGGCTTTCTCTTAATCTCCAAGCATTATAATGCAATTGCTGTCTAATCGTGCTAATCAAAGTCTTAGCAATCAATCCAGTGGTTATATGTTTCTCACATCAGTTTAAATGTAATTAATAGAGGAGAAGATCTTCAAAGAAGCAAATGTGGCCGCAGAACCTTCTATGGTCAGAAGAACCGACACATTCAGGTCCTGGTCGTCTTACATAATGTGAAAGGGACTACATCAGTACCAAATGATCAAAACTTTCCCCTCCATTGTTTGTTGGGAATATTTGGAATATTTGGAAACTTTGGAATATTTTTGAAGAATACAGTACAGTTAGTAGATATATTAACCAAAGGATATGAGAATGCCTTCATCGGTACATTTTGTTTAAAATTGGAGGTTAGTGGGGCGCCTGGGTAGTGCAGTCGTTAAAGCATCTGCCTTCGGCTCAGGGCGTGATCCCGGCGTTCCGGGATCGAGTCCCACATCGGGCTCCTCCACTGGGAGCCTGCTTCTTCCTCTCCCACTCCTCTGCTGTGTTCCCTCTCTCACTGGCTGTCTCTCTATCACATAAATAAATAAAATCTTTAAAAAAAAAATAAAATAAAAATAAAAAAAAAATAAAATTGGAGGTTAGTATAGCTTGAAATCTGGCAACGTGATGCCCCCAACTTTGTTTTTCCTTTTCAACAATTCCTTGGCGATTCGGGGCCTTTTCTGGTTCCACACAAATTTAAGGGCTGTTTGTTTCAGCTCTTTGAAAAATGTCATTGGTATTTTGATCAGAATGGCATTGAAAGTGTAGATTGCTCTGGGTAGCATAGACATTTTAACCATGTTTATTCTTCCGATCCATGAGCATGAAATATTTTTCCATCTTTTTGTGTCTTCTTCAATGTCTTTCAAAAGTGATCTGTAGTTTCTAGAACATAGATCCTTTACCTCTCTGATTAATTCCGAGATAATGTATGAAATTTGGTGCTATTGTTAATGGAATGGATTCCCTAATTTCTCTTTTTTCAATCTCATTGTTCGTGTATAGAAATGCAACTAATTTCTGAGCATTGATTTTGTATCCCTCCACATTACTGAATTGCTCTATAACTTCTAGTAGTTTGGGGGTGGAGTCCTTTGGGTTTTCCATATAGAGTATCATGTCATCTGCGAAGAGAGACAGTTTGACTTCTTCTTTGCCAATTTGGATACCTTTTATGCCTTTTTGTTGTCTGATTGCTGTTTCAAGGACTTCTAGTACTATGTTGAATAATAGTGGCGAGAGTGGGCATCCTTGTCGTGTTCCTGATCTTAAGGGAAAGGCTTCCAGCTTTTCCCCATTGAGAATGATATTTGCTGTAGGCTTTTCATAGATGGTTTTTATGAAATTGAAGAATGTACCCTCTATCCCTACACTCTGAAGGGGGGGTAAACAGAAGGGGGAATGAACCATGAGAGACCATGGACTCTGGGAAACAAACTGAGGGCTTCAGAGGGGGAGGGGGACGGGGGACTGGGATAGGCTGGTGATGGGTATTAAGGAGGGCACATATTGCATGGTGCACTGGGTGTTATACACAAATAATGAATCATGGAACACTACATCAAAAACTAAGGATATACTGTATGGTGACTAAGATAACATAATAAAAATTATTATAAAAAATAAAAAATAAAAATAAATAAAATTGGAGGTTAATAGCAATCCTATATTTAGTGAATACTTAGAGCTCTGGAGTTTACCTTGTCTCATGTAACTGCTGCTATTCAGCTTCTAAAATACTTCATTTCAGGCCAGAATAAAAAGTACAGTATAAACAGATTTAACTGTTTTATAGACACTGCAAAGATCCATGGCATGAACCACTTAGAATCGTACTGAAGAGCAGATTGGAGTTAGAATATCTGCATGGCAGATAGGCTGGAATGATTTAGCTAATGAACCACTCAGCTAATGAATGACCCAGTGAATGAACGACTTAGCCAATGAATAAGCTTAACCTGTACAAAGGCAAACTCAGTGCTATGAAAAGTGAGTCTCTGACATCAGCTGCCAGGGTTGAACTTCAGCCCCCCTCACTAGCCATGTGTTCTTGGCCCCTCCACCCCAGCTCCCCGAGCCTCGCCATCCACCGCTGTGAGTGATACCAGCTGCAGGCGTGCTAACAGAAGTTAGCTTTCAATAACCCGATTTGGCTTTGAAGTTTTGTCTTCACATTACGAGTAAAGTAATTCCCTTCCACTGATTATGAAAATTAGACCCTTTGAAATATATATATATATATATATATATATTTTTTTTTTTTTTTTTTTTTTTTCCTGTCATCCTTCAAGCCAGAAATTCTGTAATTGGCTCCTCTTCCAGAGTTTCGATCTCATACTTGGTGTTACAGCACTTCTCAGGAAGGTAAAACTTACACAACAAGGTGGGGCAGGGGGCTGGGGGGCAGACACTGAGTGGAAGTAATTGTGTATAACTTTCCAAAAATAATTGAAGTTCTTCCACAATATTAATTTTCTTTAAAAATCCACTTTGATTTAAATAAAGTTACCGACAAGTTTCAAATACATGACGGTCACATTTCATGTGTCTAAAATAATCATTTTACAACAGGCTGAAACTGGTAGGAGCATAATGTCCTCCTTGATATTATTTAATTAGTAAGCATCAGCTACTCCTCTTTCCAATTTTTTCCCCTAGAGCAGATCTCACTTAAAAACCTCAGCTAGCACTTGAATTCAGTTTAGAAATTAATTATTTAATAATTCTAACCACCAAAGAGCAAAAAGCCACAATTGTAAAAATGGATGCATATAGAATAAATGCCAGTGACAAATGGAGCTATTTAAAAAGCTGGTGTGGAGGAGGGCAGAATGAGGATTAGTCTCCTTTGACAGATATGTTAAAGTAATGAGAGTGTTTTGTAAGACAGGAGATGAATATACTATTCCTATTTCTTTAATGTGACTATGAAAGTAAAACAAGACAGGGATATTATGAAGAAAAATTATGCATAAGAAGCTAATTGTTATGATGTCAGGAGTTTTGAAATTCCCCAAAGGTAGATCTTGATTATACATTAGATATCGTGGGGATTTTGCATTGCCAATTTTGACAGTCTAATGTTTAAGACACCTGGGCAGGGAGGGCAGAAATGGACCAGAAGGGATTGGCTGGTCCTCACTTGGTTTGAGGGACCGACGTGAATAGCATCTTCCATGGAAGGAAGGCTGGGACTGACAGTGTAAGCAATTCCCTTTGGCACTCAGAACCCATTTGAATAAAAAAGTAACTTTGATGTGAAGAATTTTTAATTCTCCTGGTCTGCCAAGTATTCTGCATGATGAAACTCTAGAAAAAATTTGGAACGGCAACTTCTGTGAAAAGTCAGAAATTATTTCATTTTAGGATCTGGAACAAGCACATTTGTTTTTAAAGATCCTGTATATTAACCAAATGCATATTTGTAATACTTAATACAACTCTATAAGATACTCACATAATAGGGGGATTTTTGTAATGCCTGTTACTTACTAAATATTCAAGAAATAATGGCATATATTATCACCTATAAACTCACATATGTGTGCTTTACCTTGATGCATTATATTACATTTACAAAATAATTTCATTGGAAGTATATGTGTTTTGCATCATTTCCAAATATTTATTTATCAAATTGCATAATTGATAAGATTTTGTTGAATTCCCTGAAGGAAAAAATGAGGTCCAACTAGAAATAAGAAGCATTTGCATTAAACCCAAGCATGTTTGAATTGTGCATTAAAAGTGTATATTTTTGGGCAACTGGGTGGCTCCGTCGGTTAAGGGTCTGCCTTCAGCTCAGGTCATGATTCCGGGTCCTAGGATCGAGCCCCACATTGGGCTCCCTGCTCCTTGGGGAGCCTGCTTCTCCCTCTCCCTCTGCCTGCCACTCCCCCGCTTGTGCTCTCTCTGTCAAGTAAATAAATAAAATCTTTAAAAAAAAGTGTACATTTTCATGTGAGAAAATTAACGTTGACCAGCAAATACTTGAAAGACCATGCCAAAGCAAAGCTTGCACCTGATGAGGTTAAAAAAGGGGGCATGGATTTATTCAAGACTGTTGTAATAGAGGAGAGAAGCCAGAACCCCATCTGAGTCTACTCTGCCAAAACAGAGTGTGGGGTGGGATTGTAGACTATCGGAGTGTGCTGATTGTTTTTACCCCCTTTCCCCCCTTTCCCAAAAAAGTCAATTTTCTACAACAGGAGGTACTGTTACCGCTTGTAGCAATGAACCTGCAGAAGGGAGGGCCCTCCCCCACCACGGAGACTAGGGGCACTATCTCCTCTGATGACTACATTTCAAAGGGTTGGCTCCCAGGTCATCAGGAAGACGCTCCTGAGTTATAGACGTGGCAAGAGGTTTTACAACAATCTACATCTCCAAAGGACAAAACTTATAATATTTACAATTACAAGTGAAAAAAATAGTGCTCTAAGGAAAGGGAGGTCAGGGGCCTAGAATTGGGAAGAAGCCTGTGTCTGTGGCTTCATCTCATGGAGGAGAACATTAGGACCATCGTGGTCAACCACTGCACTAACGTGTTGACCAAGTCAGGTTCTGTTTATTACCACCACTGTGGGAGGACGCATGACAAAGTCTTTCAGTGGCCCCAGAAGAGAGACCCCCAGACAGGTATTTATATACTTTTGAGGTCTGGACTCAGAGGATTTAAGATGAGTCCCTCAGTGCAGAGATATGATTGAGACGGAGTCAAGGTCATGACACTGTAATTTAGGACTGGTAGACCCAGAAAGGAGAGTGTCTTGAAGCAAGTATTTACAAATGAACAGTGGTTTAATTAAAGAAAGACACTGTTTGGGCAGTTTGTTGGCTTGGGGAAAGTTCCCGAAGCATACCATGAAGTTATTTAGTGGCTTAAATACCCTTATCTTCCTGAGAAAGAATTTGCTGAAACAAATAATAAAATCAGGTTGATGTAGAAGGCCTTCGTCTTGGTCCTGGTCATGAAACTATGTGATAACTTGAGGTCTCAGTTACAAATGCTTGGTAGTTAATTGAAGATTCAACTGTGTGTGTGTGTGTGTGTGTGTATGTGTATGTGTGTGTATGTGTGTGTGTGTTAGAAATTGAAATAGACGAACTGAGGGCTTCAGAGGGGAGGGGCGTGGGGGAATGGGATAGGCTGGTAATGGGTAGTAAGGAGGGCACGTATTGCATGGTGCACTGGGTGTTATACGCAACTAATGAATCATCGAACTTTACATCAGAAACCAAGGATATACTGTATGGTGACTAACATAATATAATAAAAAAAAAATTAAAAAAAAAGAAAGAAATTGAAATAGAAAACAAAGATGGTTTTCATTTGATTTGGACTTGTTTATTGACTCAGTTCCCCCAACTGCAAACACCATTTCTAAGAGCTTCAGGTATCACGTGAAAATACTTTTTAAGGTCACATCAATATGATTTGTATTTTTAAAGGAATTAATGTCCATTTAAACACTCTAGTTACTCTCCTAAATTGTTTGTTCACTTACAAATTAATTGATCCCTGAGTTTCTAAATCCCTCTTGGCTCATTACAGGAACACTTGTAGTAATGGGCTCAGCAGAGGCTCTCTGTGGTCGTCTCTGCTGCCAGATGATTTTCACCAGGTGAGTCCATCTAGGTATTCCAGTATAAATCTGTGATCACATCCGGATGAGACTGAATGCAGAAATCCCAACTCCATGTGCCTAACATGAAATGTATTTATAAACAGAATCGATCAAAGACAAAGTTATCTGTAGTTTAGTCACTGATGTGTGAAAGAGTAAATGTTTTGGATGGTTTGGTTCTGTCCAAATATCAAACAAATATTTTAAAGTTCTTACTCTTAGAGTGATCATCAATTTGCCTATAATATTTATATTTATATTTATATTTATATTTATATTTATATTTATATTTAATATTGTCAATATTTTTAAAGAAAGAGAAATATATTTTTGCAGCCAAGATTTACTTTAGTTTATCTTATCTTATTTTGCTCGTACATTTTATGCTTGAGAAAAATACGCTCAAACGGTTAAGGATGTGGTCAGATGGTGGGGGAAATCAGACATTTTAAACTTGCATGTTAGAACTCTTTATTCTGTATCATATGGTTGGCTAGGTCAGAATAGCTGAACTTTTACAATCACTGTGTTTGATGAGTGGTTCATATTTCAAAATTCAGAGCTCAGGACAGATCGTTTGTGTCCATAAAATGTTGACTCCGTCATCAAGAAGCTTACAGCCTACAAGGACAAGACTTGGTCACTCGAGGAAGCCACTCCCAAAATGTAATTGTATTAATCCTAAAAGCCTTCACTTTTGAAATATGTCTTTCTTCCTCAAACTCATTGTGTTGACTGAGTACTAATTTGTCCCCCAAAAGAATGGGGTTGTCTGCAGACCTAGAATCTCCTCTTCTCAATGAGTGTGTCCCCAGAGGTGTCCTGGGCCAGGACTTTATAGGGTATTTAGATGCTTTCTCTGTCAGTCCTCCACATGTTTCTACTTCTCCTTTGTCTATTAAAAAGAATACGGGGAAAATTGTGTTGTTGCACTGGGTGAAGGCTGTGGGTGGGCGTTTCTCTGTGAGTTCCTACACAGCGTTGGTTGAACAACCCTCAATAAAGAGCTCCAGTGAGGAAATAATTTCTCCCTTGAGGTCCGTTACTTTCTGATTTAATTGTGTCCATTTAATTGAACTGAAAGAGACAATAAGTTTCCTGAGAATTTCTTTAGCAGTTTCTAAAATAAAATTAACTTATACTTGTTTTCATTACTTTATTGCTTGCCTCTTCAAGGGTGTCTTTAGAGCACTGATTTGAAGAGTAAATTCTTATTATACAAAGAATCCCCAATAAACCCATTGTTGAGAAGATCAGACATTTGATCACTTTATGGTAATTAACACATATGCATGGAAACAAAAGTGCTGTGTGCAAACCGGAGGGAGTGGTGTCTTTCCCGTGTATTTGAATGTAGAGTTCAGAGCTGCCACCCATCACTATGCCTGCCTCCTATGCTTCAGCTCTTCTGCTTTCCTCTCAAACAATCTAGAACTGGGGTGCGTGGGTGGCTCGGTTGTTAAGCGTCTGCCTTAGGCTCAGGTCATGATCTCAGTGTCCTGGGATTAAGCCCCACATCGGGTTCCCCGCTCAGTCTGCTTCTCCCTCTGCCCTTTCTTGTGCTCTCTCTCTCTCTCTCTCTGTGTCAAATAAATAAATAAATAAATAAATAAATAAATAAATAAAATCTTTTTAAAAAACTGCAAAACAATCTAGAACCTCCTGGCTCTCTGGCGAGAATCTTTGCTTCCATTTTTCTGGATGGAACCAGTTCCAAATACTGTGAATAGAAATCCATGGGTTTGTCTCTCAGAATCTCCATGTAGGATGGTTAGCTTTATCAGCAGGGTTTGGATAAGAGGGGCTTAATGTCAAAATGTCATCATCCACCATGCTTCATTTCCTAGCTGTGTGAATCAGTTCTCCTTCTCAGTCATAAACTGTTTATGTTCACCTTAATTTCAAATTGCAAAAACGATATATACTCTGCAAATGCTGGATTGATATAAAAACCTAGAAAATATAGGGGCACCTGGGTGGCACAGCGGTTAAGCGTCTGCCTTTGGCTCATGGCATGATCCTGACGTTATGGGATTGAGCCCCACATCAGGCTCCTCCGCTATGAGCCTGCTTCTTCCTCTCCCACTCCCCCTGCTTGTGTTCCCTCTCTTGCTGGCTGTCTCTATCTCTGTCAAATAAATAAATAAAATCTTTAAAAAAAAAAAACCTAGAAAATATAAAGTCAAAGTTGCCCCTCAAATTATTCAGAATAGCTGTTATTAATAATTTAATATTATCCTTTTGTGTATGTATAAATATGTGTATACATGTATCTGCCTTATAAGTAATATAATTATATCAAATATTTTTAAAAGATTTTATTTAGTTATTTATTTGTCAGAGAGAGAGAATGAGAGAGAGAGCACAAGCAGAGGGAGTGGCAGGGAGAGGGAGAGAGAGAAGCAGACTCCCCACTGAGCAAGGAGCCCAATGTGGGGCTTGATCCCAGGACCCTGGGATCATGACCTGAGCTGAAGGAGAAATTATTTCCTCACAGGAGCTCTTTATTGAGGGTTGTTCAACCAACACTGTGTAGGAACTCACAGAGAAATGCCCACCCACAGCCTTCACCCAGTGCAACAATACAATTTTCCCCATATTCCCCGATGCTTTACTGAATGAGCCACCCAGGTGTCCCTATATAAAATATTTTTAATAAAAATATTTAATGGGTGGGGTGAGGCATCTGGGTGGCTCAGTCGGTTGAGTGTCTAACTCTTGGTTTTGGCTCAGGTCATGATTGCATGGGTTGTAGGATCGAGCCTCAAGTGGGGCTACACGTTCAGCGGGAAGACTGCTTGAAGATTCTCTCCCTCCCTCTGCCCCCTCCCCACTTGCTCACTCACGCATTCTCTCTCTCTCAAATAAATAAATAGATCTTTAAAAAAATATTTCATGGGCATCCTCTGTATCAGTTCATACAGAATCATCTTACTATCTTTCATGGCCACATTATATTCTATGGTGTGTAGGTAAAATAATTTATTGGTCTATGTACTGCGAGGGGCATTTAAGTTTGTCCAGCTTCCTTGGTTTTAGAAGCAATTCTTCAATAAACATTTTGCACGTTGTCTTAGTCAGCTTGGGCTGCTACAACTAAATACCGTAGGCTCGGGGGGTTTAGACAAGAGGCATTTGTTTCTCATCGTGCTGGAGGCTAGGAGATAAAGGTGCTGACAGATTTGATTCTGAAGATCATCTTTATGGCTTGCAGACTGCTGTCTTCTTGCTGTCTTCACGTGATGAGAGAGAGAGAGCCAGAGCCAGAAAGAGAAAAAGAGAAAGAGACGGAGTGCTCCTTTCTCTTCTCGTGAGAACACTAATCTCATATGAGAACCCCCCCTCGTGGCCTCGTCTAAACCTAATTGCCTTCCAGAGGCCCCACCTTTGTCTACCATCACATTAGGGGTTAGGCTTTAACATATGGATTTTGAGGGAGACACAGGTGAATATACAGCATACATATATACATGTGCATGTATATAAATATTGCTGAAGGATAGCTTCTAGAAAGGAAATGATTTGGTCAAATTAATTTCTGTTTTTATTCATAAGAGATTATGACTGAGCAATGTAAGAAAATGCCCTGACTTTCCTGAGCATATTACTATTACCTATTACAGCATATTACTATTAACAAATATTTATGAGCTTCTCTATCCCAGAATAGCCTTTTTGCTCTGCTACATGCCTGAGAGAGAGTTTCATTTTCCTTTTGAAAATGAATATGTTTAAATAATTGACCTAAAACATTGAAAACTCAAAACTTTCCTACACTACCCAACTGAACTGTCAAATCAGTAAATATGTATATTAAGAAATAGTTAATTAACTATAGTTAATAATACTGTATTGCATACATGAAAGTTGCTGGGAGAGTAGATCTTAAAAGTTCTCATCACAAGAAAAAAAATTTTGTAACTATGGTGATGGATGTTACCTATACATACTATAGTGATCACTTTGCAAATGTCCTAACATTGAATCATTATACTGTATGCCTGAAACTAATATAATGTCATATGTCAAGTATACCTTGATAAAAATAGTTAAATAATAAGTTTGTGCAAAATATTTGGTGTTTTAATAAGTACTTTAATAATAAATATATGCAAAATAATAATAAGTATATGCAAAAAAAATTAGGAAGAAGTTGAGGTAGGGATCATTAGACCTTCTAGCTGAGACTTAATCATTCTAGCATGTTTTAAAATAATTTGGCTTTTTTAAAATAATTACTATGAGATAATTACTATGACATCCAAAATAGCCATAGATATTGATTTATACGCTCTAAGAAATATGCCATAAATTTATCTTGACTAAAATGATATACTTTACATCCAAAGTAGACACTGATTTTTTTCTGTTACTATGGTTAGACTTACAGAAATCATGTGCCTATTTTGTAAGCTTAAAAAATATGACTGGAAACATCATCTACGAACATGATTATCTATAAACAAAGCAGTCTTTTATCTCTCCGTCAAAGGATATGTTCAAAGACTTCATACGTAGCTGGGTTGGAAAAAAAATAAATGTACTCTAAAGTAGAATATCTTGTTGAAGAGGTGAACTTATTAACACTTTTTCATCACTGTGTTTTTCAAATACTGAGTTGATTTGTAAATCACATTAAAAAAATCAGTATATCTGTAAAAGTAAAACCTCAGAGCTTTGAGAGAAGTCAAGGTCATATTTTAGGTAAAAATTGTATTGAGGAACTGTGCTCAAAATTCAGCAAAACATACCATCTTTTATGTACTATTAACTATAATCATACTTCTGTGTACTTATTAAAAAATCGTCAGATAGATTTCCAATAGCTAACTGTGTGTTGCTATGTGCATTTTGATCTGATGCCATGCAAGCATACCTATAAGATAATTATTTTCTCTCGCTGTGAGTATTTTCCCTCTTCTTTTTTCCAAAGTGCTTTGCTCATATCTTTTTTCCTTCCTTCCTTCCTTCCTTCCTTCCTTCCTTCCTTCCTTCCTTCCTTTCTTCCATCCTTCCATCCTTCCATCCTTCCATCCTTCCTTTCTTTTTTAAAAAATTTAAATATAATTAACATACAGTGTTAAATTAGTTTCAGGTGTACAATTGTAATTCCACAATTGTGCATGGTAAGCTGTGCTTACTACAATAAGTGTAGTTACCATCCATCATCGTACAATGTTATCGCGATATGGACTATATTCCCCCTGCTGTACTTTTCTTCCCCTTGCATTATTTATTTTATAACTAGAAATTTGTCCTTAATCCTCTTCATCTATTTCATCCAGCCCCCATCCCCCAACCCCCTCTCTTCTGGCAACCAAGAGTTTGTTCTCTGTTTCTATTTGTTTCTTTGTTCATTTGTTTTGCTCTTTAGGTTATACATAGAAGGGAAATCACATGGTATTTGTCTTTCTCTGGCTTGTTTCACTTAGCATAATACCCTCTAGGTCCATCCATGTTGTCAGAAATGGCAAAATTCCATTCTTTTTAATGGCTAACATTCCAGTGTGTGTGTGTGTGTGTGTGTGTGTGTGTGCGTGTGTGTGTGTGTATTACATCTTCCTTATCCATTCAGCTATTGATGAGCACTTAGGTTGCTGTCATATCTTGGCTTTGTAAATAATGCCACAATGAACATAGGGGTGCGGATATCTTTTCAGATTAGAGTTTTTGTTTTCTTTGGGTAAATACCCAGTAACGGAATTGCTAGGTTGTATAGCATTGTTCATTGAAAATTTTTGAGGACCCTCCATATTGTTTTGCACAGTGTTTGCGCCAATTTACATTCCCACCAACAGTTCACATGGGTTCCTTTTTCTTCGCATCCTCAGTCAACACTTGTTCTTTCTTATCTTTTCGATATTAGCCATTATTATAGTTATGTGTCGACATATTTGATGCCTCCCTTACTGTGCCGCAAGCTCCCTCACTTGTTAAAAGGTGGTCATTATACATCTATTCTGTCCAGAAGTTCTAGATGTTCTGCATCTGCAGTTAAAACATGTATCTGGGCGGCCTATTGCTGAAAATAGACACCTGGTCGCGTCTTGTTTCATTCATTGTCATATTTTTCTTATAATGACTAGTGTTCAAGAGAGGAAACAGGCACAGAATTTTAAGTGGAGGAATCACTGGTGACCAGCGTGACAGTTGTGGCTCCAACGACTCAGAGCAGGACATGCTCAGGATTGATTTCATCCTGCCACGGACTAGCTTCAAGGCTTGCTGCCTCCTTCTCCAGATATTAAGGTTTATGAAGGCAGAGACATGAACAGCTATTCTTCTTGGTACCTGCAAACATTTGCTGAATGGAATCTAGCTTTTCAGATAGTGGTCTCCATTTCCATGCAGTTACAAGTAAATTTTCATAAGTTAGGATTGAGTTAAATTGAAACAAAAATCACTATCCAGCTTACCAGAATGTTTAGCACTTTTCTTCTTTGAATTGTAAAACACATCAGCAATTTGTTTCTTATTTGCATTAATTCAGTGCATTGCCATGGCACAAAACAGAGGTGAAGAACAGTCATGTGACCTTTCTTAGCCTGACAGTTACTGATTTTAACAGTTCCGAAATACTGGTTGTTAATTTGTATAAAAATTTTACTGACAGTTTAAAGTATTTGACTTTTCAGTGTTATTTGCTTCTCACATAGCTATTCCCCTGCTAAATGCCATATTAACAGCAAACTTTTTAATCGATTCTTTATTTTCATTAATCGTAAAAATTGTACCGTAAGAATTAGAAGAAGTTAATGGAATTTTTATTGTGGATTTCAATAGCTTGATTGCACAGCCACATTAAAGAATAAGTGGGCCTTGAATACACTGCTATCCCTTTGTAGAATTTTTAAATTTATTTTGCAGAGAAATGGGAGAATATGGAGTAGAAATGGTTCTTTTAGAGAACCAGAGGTAGCCTTTCGTAAAAAAAGTATATATTTATGCCAGGTGCCAAAATTATACAGATTTTAACTTGTTACTTGTCATTTCTATCCATAATAGAAATGTCACCAGGATTCATCCACTTCTGTGGAACAATGTGGCTTGTCTGTAAATTCAAGTGGCCAAGAACATATGTTATATTATATATAAAAAATTTACACGTGTTTAAAGGGCATATTGAAGTAATAGATAAAAAGAATAATAAAAATTCCAAGAAAGAAAAGGGGTCACAACTGTCCTGTGAAGTTTTGGGGGGAGAGGGAGTCAAGTCTTTAAGTGGCTGCCAGGCCCCATCAGTTGAGTGCAGCACCACATGGGCATAACTGAATGGGAAACTTGGAATGAATGAAGTTGGTAGAGCAATTTGAAAGAGGCAAGAGCAGATTGCAACACCATCACCCCATCTGCATATTGCCTAAACAACCCCCAAATAGAGGAAAAACTGAGAAAACACCCTGAAAAGAAAAACACACACACGCACAACTTTAGGAGAAGTTTCAAAAAACCATATGATACAAAGAGATTTCCCCCAGTTCGAAGCCCATTTCCAGCTTTATTCAGTGTTGTTGTTGTTTTTCTCTCTCTCTCTCTCTACTTGAGGAAGAGGCCTTTGAACTATTAAATAAACTCTTTCCATCCCTGATTCTGCTTGAAGTCGAAGAGTCCCAACAACTTGAAATCCAAAGATTTTATAAGATGCCCACGTGCTCCAGGCCACAAGGGGCGGGCAATGGTTGGGCTCCAGGAAGCAAGAAATTTTTTGTCCCATTCGCTCTAGACCCAAAGCTGAGATTCTTGGTGACCATCCTACCCAGCTGCCTCTTCTCCCCCTGCTTTCCCCCCGGGTGATCTTACCCTTATTACCAGATCCATCACATTCCTGAACTCGCCCCCGGCGCTCCATCTAACCAATAGCTACAGCACTGTTTTAGGTGTGGACTAGGATTCCTTTCCTGGTTGTGGTTGGTGAAAATGGGCAGCAGCTCATTATATAGGAAAGCATTAGCACAGGTGTGCCAGTGCAAGCAGTGGACCAACAGGTCACCTCGGAGTTGCTATGTTCACACACTCTTCTGGGATAGAGGTTCCCAGAGAGCACAGAGGACCAGGCAGGTGCTAAGATATGGGTAACAGGAGTTTGACCAGGGTGGGGTGGGGGGTGCAGAAAGATTCAAAGGAAAAATGGGGAAACCTTAAGGTTTTTGCTGAACAAAGAAAGTAAACAGAGAGACATCTAAATAACTACCCCATTTGATTAGTGATATACATTAATAATATACAAATATTTAATAAACCAGAAACCAAGAAATATTTAATAAACCAGGATGCTCTATGTGATTTCCTTTTATATTAAAATCTAAGTTAAAAACTTCTATGATATTACCGAAGCTCCAGAGAATTTTAATGATAGAAGCAATAAGTAAGTAAATATAAATCAGACTTGCTGACTTTTGTGCTCTAAATAAAAAAGTTAAAAGTAAAGCTTATACACGAAAATGTAAATTTAATCAAAAGGGCAAAGTGTGACCTGTAGGGTCAGTCCTTTGTGAAAAAGAAAAAATAAGGCCACCTGAGAGAAAAGTGAAGATCAGATCCTTCTTGACTTATTTTACTCATTTAAAATTTCATATTGCATACATTTAAACCACACATGATTTCCCATAACGTGAAGATTCAAAGTAAGTCTCATAAGCATTCAGAGCTCACAGTGGGAAACTTTTTTCCCCAAGCTCCTTGTTTTGTCACCACAGTGTCATTTTGACTCTTCCCGCTCCCAACAACATACAACGTCTACACCACTGTCAAATAGTTCACATTTAAATTTCCTTCCTTTTCCTGTGTAATCACCGTCGACCGTCCCTCAGTGATTGTCCTGTCCCGGTCACTTTGATATGCCAGTTTTACTCTGTGAGTTGGTGAATGAATCCTCTCCACTTTACGGATGGCCAGAATAGCCACGATGGGCCTCGGTAACTTGTCCGAGATAGCACAGTTGAGCGCAACGAGGAAAGCAGAGTCAGCCACCTGCCTGAGTGGGAGCACAGGCTTGGTGTCTGACAGGTGGGTTGGAGTCTGGGGCTGTCTCACTTTCAAGCCTCATAGGTAGTCCTGCTTCTCAAGTCGGTAGCCCTTTGTTCCTGCCTCTTGTATTATCCTGATCTATGACAGAAACGATTTGTTTACACCGAAGTGCTCCACAACTGGCTTACTTGCATTCGAAGGGCAAGAAAGCGAGCCTTCCTTCTCATTGGGCCAGCGACAAGCCCAGTTTCTGGCTCCACGCAAGCGCTCGCTAACTGCTCTTCTGCTTCTTTGGATTCCTTTTTCCCCCCTTTTCCCTTGTCTGTATAAATACCATCCATGCTTCTTCCCTTCTCTACCGAGTGTCCCTCACGCTCTGAAACCCCCTTCTCCACCACCACCGCGCCTCCATTTCGAGCCTCCGTAACACTACTTCTGTCACGTACAATAAATGAACCTTATTTCTGGGTGCATGATGTTAGGGAACCTTAATATCTGTTTTATTTTGTACTCTGCATTTATTTCTTTATTTTTTAAAGATTTTATTTATTTATTTGACGGAAATAGAGACAGCCAGCGAGAGAGGGAACACAGCAGGGGGAGTGGGAGAGGAAGAAGCAGGCTCCTAGCGGAGGAGCCTGATGTGGGACTTGATCCCGGAACGCCGGGATCACGCCCTGAGCCGAAGGCAGACGCTCAACGACTGCGCCACCCAGGCGCCCCTGTACTCTGCATTTATGTCTATGCTTCTCGAAGACAAAACCCAAAATCTCTCTCTTCCACCTTATCCAGTATATCTGTATTGCCCACACAGTAAAGTGCAAATTCTGACATGCGTGCTTTTTTTGGTCCAGCTCTGACCTTTCCCCTCACTCTGCTGTGTACCGTCACCCAGATAGTTACAATTTCCTTAGCAGATCATATGGGACGATGCCTCGGTGCCCCCAAGGATGGTGAGGCATGGACTTGGTAGTCTGAACCACCTGCCTTGAAATCTTGCTTCCTTTCCTTCTGTCTGTGTGTTTTACTCATTGGTAAAATGGAGACAATAATTCCTACATCAAGGGACACTGTGAGGACAGCAGGAAATAATTGATGTAAAATCAGGAAGCACGAGTAGCTACTCAGAAATGAGGGTCCCTTTCCTTTCCTTCTTCGAGACCACACGTCTCCTTCTACCTCAGGTCGGTCCTGAATCTCTGTGGAGAACCATGTCTCCTTCTATGCTTCTGTCGTGGTATTTATACCCCTTTCAGGGGTCCCCAGGCCACCCTCCCTTTTGATGATTTAATAGCAGGTCTCACAGGACTCAGAAAAGCGGTTATGCTCATGGTCGTGGTTTCTTACAGCGAAAGGCTGCAGAGTTACAGTCAGCAAAGGGAGAAGGCACATAGGGTGAAGACCAGGAGGAACAAGGTGCCAGCTTCCAACTGTCCTCTCCCGGTGACATCCTGCTGATAGCCTCCGCCCCCCCCCCCCCCCCCCCAGCAAGATGAGACAGCACCATGCTGTGCGCCAACAGGAAGCTCACTGAGCCTCGGGGTTCATGGTTTTGTTGAGGGCCAGTCACCTAGGCATGCGACACTGACCCCAACTACTCACTCCCCAGCTCCATATAGGTCAAACCACTGGGACCGTGGGGCCACAGGCCTCAGGAATATCTAAAAAAGGCCTTTCCTGGAAGTTACACTGTCTGTAGGCATAAACTAGCTGGTTAAACCCATACAGTGTGGCCCAAGGCTCCAGACACACCTAGTCACATGACCAGGTAGGACCCTCCAAGGGCTGAGAAGCTATACTCCGGGACCCCGTCCAAGACCAGCCCTTCTGAAGCAGATCTTTTTCTGGAATGTGCAGGACTGGGACCAATGAGCCTACTGAAGTAACCCTTCGCTGCACACTGTTTTATTACAATGACGTCACATGCCTATTTCTTCTATCTTTCCACCATGCAGCATTTTATACTTAACAAGTCTCTGCTGAGTGGGTGAATCGATATGTAAATGCATGTCTGAAACTCCTACCAGGATCTCCCATTTCTTTATCCATATGTGATATTCATGCTGCATTTCTTGGTTCCTCATTGAGTATAGTAATTCGGAGACAAGTTTCTTTTGTTTCTCTTTTAGTTTGAACAACATGAACTTTGTATTTGTTCAGACTTCAACCTTTGTATTTCTTCAGATTCTCGGAGAGACTTTCAAAGATTCTTAGCGATTTGCAGTTACAGGAGGAAGCAAAGGAACTCAGCGTCGATCTTTACTCGGAGCACACACAAGGGCAAATGCACCGTTTCTAGGTGAACAGCGTTACCTTCCTTGGAAGACTTCGACCTCAGCAAAAAGCACTAAAAAGATAAGGGTCAAAGCAGATGTTTGCGAAGCTAAGGTTAGATAAGTGACTGCCTGAAGATATGAATGGGGCAAACCTGCTGCCGTTTTCAAACTCTGTCTTTGTGATGATGGTCAGGGCCTGGGATCTGAGGCTGGGGCAAAAGTAGAAAGAACACCACGCCGGGCTTCTCCACTTGGTTCAATTTAGTATTTCCTTGGATCTTAAGAGTATCATCAAAAAACGTGTTTTGAAAATTTATAGAGTATACTTACTGACATTGGTGAATAAAAGGAAGTAAAAAGCAGATATAATTTCTTAACAAGGCCTCTGACCTAGTTGGAGACAAAAAAACGCATGCAGGAAAAGGGCCCTTTTTTTTTTTTAATTTTTTTTTAAATTCTTTCTACCTCACGGTCAGGCAGTATGTAGAGTGCTTTTATGGAGAACACAGGGTTTTGGAAGTTCAGGCACAGAGGTGAGGGAATGTTTCTAAAGCATCTCTTAAAATCTCGTGTTCTTCAGCTAGCGGGGTCTAATATTCTTTGTAGCTATTTTGTTCATAAATGACATGACAGGTGAATATTTATGTAAGTCATAGCATGATTTCACCCAGTTTTACTTACTTTGTGTTAATGATAGTTTTCATTAATACAAGGACATTTATCATTAATCTATTTTTTCCACTCAATGAAACTATAATTCCTCAAAGTTAATTTTACTAGATGTAATTTTTAAAAAAGGAATTTAGATTATTTCTACCTAAAACAATGTTAATGATAAATCTGAAACCTTGGGGCCTAATCCATATCTTTGGTCTTTATTCAGGCTTCTGGTTTAGTTATTGTCCCTTTTAATAAAAATATCCTCTGAATTTTGGTCTTTTAGGTGATCAGTTAAAATCAACCGGTATATTCTGATTTTATACTCTGTATTTTATAAGGTGCTTTTAAGTCCCACATTAAATATTAAAAGGTGTGTCCTCATGTGCCAACTGATTCCTTTGTAAGGAATAGGATTATGTTGAAAACAACCTTAATGTCATGTGTTTCCTTCTAATACCCATGATTAGATTATACTGCCATTAGTCGAAGGTGTTCTTGCATCTAAAGGCTAACTTTGACGCCCCTGTAAAGAATATTTAGAAGAAAATAGTTTCAAAATAACTTTGCCTTGAGAATTATGAGTTGAGAGAAAAGTAAAATCACATTTAAAAAAACCTATGGTAAAGAGACACCTGGCTGGCTCAGTCAATTAAGCGGCTGACTCTTGATTTTGGCTCAGGTTTTAATCTCAGGGTCCTGGGATGGAGCCCTGTGTGAGTCGGCTTGTCCCTCTCCCTCTTCTGCCCCCTTCCCTCCTCCCTAAATAAATAAATAAATAAATAAATAAATAAATACTAAAAAAAAAAAAGAAAAGAAAAAAAAAAGCTATGGTAACCTCTTATTTTCATTATACAATAGAGTCTGGTACATATAATACTAAGTATAACTGTAATAGATATGAAGTTTTAGATCTGCAAAATTTGTCACCTTCCAAAAAATAGCACCCTCTTGAAATCTGTCATGAGACTGACCAGGTGCAAAACAGATCAATGCTTTGCTTAACCACAGAATTCTGTGTACCTTTTGCAGAAATTGAATTTGATGCCCGGAAACATCTTTTATAGAACAAAAGGCCTTGAAACAAGTAAGCATATTGGGACAGAGCACACCCACTCCTAGCACAGAATAATACCCTGGATGTCAGTTGTTAGTTCATAATATTAGAGGTAGGTGCTAAGTCTGAGAATTTTTGAGATATGTGTTAAATTAGAAAAATAATTGGATGTTATGTAAAGAGTCACTAACCTTGGCTGCTGAGCTCCTATCCACAGCCCCTCTGGGTGCAGAGACTGGTTTGAGGGATGCGTAGCTGTGCCTCTTGGGGATAAATGTGGAGGTTGTGAATCCCTGGAGATGTCCGGGCTTCTGGCTTTTTAATTTATCATCTTGTCACCTCCCACTCTTGCCTCTTTGGGGGTGAGATGAAAGAAATGAGGTATAAAGGAATATTCATTTCACTTTTTAATTAAACATTTGGTTTGGTTCCAAAATATAAGACTTCAGTTCACACGCACAGAAAAGATGTCAGAAAAGTGGGGGGGAAAAAAGTTAAGCCTAAAAAGGATGTTCTTACACACAAGGGACTTATACTTACTTTTGCTTTAGCAGGGAAAAAACCCTGCTTGGGGACCCAATTGGCTTTCACCTATTGTAGCATTGGAATGAGGATATTGCTTGAACTCTGTCAGTGCAACCAAGTGCCATGCACCATAAAAGTACCACACTACAATATTATTGTGATCTCTGATAAAAAAATGTTTTCTATTATATATATATTACGTATGAAAATTAGTCAATCTTTGGCTTTACTGTCTCTCATGTTCATCTGAGAAAGCCTTCTTTCACAGCCTGTTTGCAAAATGGATCTGTTTATTTGTATTTATATTGTATTTTATTTTTTATTATGTTTTAATTATGTTATGTTAGTTACCATACAGTACTTCATTAGTTTTTGATGTAGTGTTCCATGCTTCATTGTTTGCGTATATTGTATTTTAAAAGCTTTTATCAATGTGTAATTTATTAGCTTGCTGGTGTAAAGTGAAAAGATCTGTTTTAAAAGTAACTGGTGCTTATTTTCCATCTGCATACCTTCTTTGGTCAAGTGTCTGTTCAGACCTTTTGCCCATTTTTAAATTGAGTTCTTTCTTTTCTCATTGTTGAGTTTTCTTTGTATACTTTGGATACGAGTCCTTTTTCAGATATGTGTTTTGGGAATACCTTCTCCCCAGTCCTTGGCTTGTCTTCTTGACCATACCTTTACAGAGCACAAGTTTTTAATTTAATTAAGTCTAACTTACCAATTTTTTTCTTTCCTTGATTATGCTTTTGGTGCCATATCTAAACTGCTCTTAAAAATAGTCTCGTAATTTAAAAAAATTATTAGTCTGGTGACAAATATTAAGTAACTCCTTTCTTTAAATTGAAATAACACTTTAGTCATAGGTGGAAAATGAAAACTTAGTTCCAGACCTTCTGTTCTTTGTATGTCCATTTTGCCCCATCGGTAGACTCTTTAGAAAATTTTAATTTAAACCTTTTAGAAGTGCATAAATCAAAGCGGTTCTCCTTAGGTTCCAAAACATGTTGAAGGTCAAGGAAGTTTCTTTTTAAACTTTAAAGTCCTTCCTGTTGAACCTCACTTTGTGCCGGCTCTATTAGCTGCTCCTTTCTCTATCACAACCCTGGAAACTGGTGGTACTTGACTTTACCAGGCAGGCGTTTCCTACCCAGAGCACCACACTCCTCCTTTGATAGTTTCATCCCTCATTCTGTCAGTCATGTTTCAGTGTGTGCTGCCTGTGTCCATGGCCGCTCCTGGGAACGAGGCAGCCCAAGGCTCTTGGGGTTTGCACACCCTGTTCCTTCTCCCAGGACCACCTTTGCCACTGCTTCTTTTTCTTTCTTCTTTTCTTCTCCTGCTGTCATCTACCTATCTCCACAGATATACATGTATATACACATATATATGACATACAAGAACTATACATAATTAATATACACACTTTGATGAGTTCGGTGGTAAGTGTACATCAGTGAAGCAATCAGAATGATCTGTGTGGTACACCTATCCATCCAAAAGTTTCCTCCCACCCTTTATCTATCTGTCTGTCTATCTATCTATCTATCTAGTAAGAACACCAACATAAGATCTACCCTCTTGGCAAAATTTTAAGATTGCAATACAGTATTGTTAACAACAAGCACTATGCTGTGCAGTAGATTTCTAGGATTCATTCATCCTATTTAGCCAAAACTTGTACCCTTTGACTATCACCTCCCTGTTTTTTCCTCCCCCTAACCCCTGGCAGCAGCCATTCCGCTCTCTACTTCCAAGACTTTGGTGATTTTTGATTCATCATTTAAGTGGAATCGTGCAGTATTCATCCTTCGGTAATTGGCTTATGTCAGTGAGTGTGATGACCTGCGGGTTCGTCCATGTTGTCACAAATGGCAGGATTTCCTTCTTTTTTAAGGCTGAGTAATGCTCCATTGCATGTAGATGCCATATTTTCTTTATCCATTCATCTGTCAGTGGACATTTAGGTTGCTTCTATGTCTTGGCTATTGTGAATTATGCTTCAGTGAATATGGGAGTGCAGGTATCTCTTTGAGATCCTGACTTCAATTCCTTTGAACTTCTACTCGAAGTAGAATTTCTGGATCATATGGTAGTTCTATTTTAGTTTCGTGAGGACCCTGCATGCTGTTTTCCACAGTGGCTACACCAGTTTATATTTCCACCAACAGTGCACAGGGTTCCTTTTTTCCCACATCCTCTCTGACATTTGTTGTCTTGTTTTTTGTTGTTGTTTGTTTGCTTGTTTTTGTCAAAGCCATCCTAATAGTTACAAATGGCCAACAGGTAAATGAAAAGGTGCTCACCATCACAAATCATCAGGGAAATGCAAATCGAAAACCACAATGAGATATTGCTTCTTTTTGCTCACTATTGCTAGGTAAAGACCAGCTCAGGTACTATTTCTGCCAGAGACCTTCTCTGGTCCCCTCTATCGAATAAAGTGTCCCTTATCTCTCTTGCCACAGTGGTCCTACACTGCTCCTTATGCCATATGTGAGGGCTGGTCACTTATTTATCTTCTCCCCCCTCACCAGACTGAACTGTTCTTCTGCCATAGGGTATGCCTTTCATTTGTTTTCCTATATTGTGTCTGCAATAAAATCGGCATTACATAGATGGTCTTTTTTGAACCAGAAAAACAAAAACAAATGCATACATGCAAAATGTTTCCTTCTGTATTATTTTCTTCCTCTTGCTTTGTTTTTTGAGAGCAGTAAAATAATAAGTATAGAGCATGCGCGATTACTCAAGAATAGTGCTGCAGAGTGTCAGTTAAACCATGTGGCTTGAACAACATAAAGAGGAATTCGCCACGCAGAAATGAGCTGGCAAGGTGGAGGCGACGTCTGTGTTTGCATTTGGAAATACCTCCGAAGACTACCAGAGTCCGCGCTTGCGTGAGTGGAGAAATAAATTTGAATGAGGTTGCCAAAGATAAATAAGAAATCAATGGAAACAGGCTCGGAAAGTGTTTATTTGTTGGGCTTTCTTAACCAAAACAAATGTTAGAACATTTGTTTAAAAGACCGTCTTCGATTTCTGTTTACATCTGTTCGTATTATCTTCAATTGGCCATTTAGCCTTGAGCAATAAATAAATCGTAGCGTGTTCAAATCCACATACATGCTTTTGTTTTATCTTAGCCTAGAAAGACAGTTACCAGTTCAGCAAATGGAATATTAAGCATCCTGTCAATGAGGTTTACGCTAGTAAGTATTCAACTCAGGGGAACAGGATCCATTCCTGCTTCTCTCCAGCCGACCACAAATCCTTGGGCCTCAGCACATTGTTTGTAGATGCAAATTTGCCTAACGAATTATTTCATCAATTGTATCAATACCAATGTTAGTTCTGCGTGTCTGAAAATCTCAGTGTTCTTCTACAGTCTCTTGATTTCTCATGCTGTGTTTCTCATAGGTCCAGTGGGAACGCGAGTTCTGCCTGGCCTCTGGCTGGTTGATAGGGTGACCGTGGGTAAAGCAGCTCACCGTGGCAGGTTTTAGATTCCGCACCGGTGAAATGAGGGCTTTAGAGCAAATCCTTGAATGTCTCCTCCAACGCTCATCTTCCATGGACACATTATTGTGTCATTGTCTCGTGGAGAGGTTCTTCGTTAAACCAGACCACCGCTGTGGGGATGTACACTTCTTCATTATTAAAGCAGGTTCTGGTCAACTGTGACGGGAAAATTAAGTAAGGAAACACTCTTTCCAGTGATATGATCATTGAATCTTTCTGTGTGTTACCTTCCTCCTGGCGTTCTTCTGCCTGCTGCTCTCAAGTCAACAGAGACCATAGAAATGTTACCATCTTAAACTCCTGAACTGAATGAAGACAGTAACTTACAGAGCTGCCCAGTGGTGACAGAGAATATATTGTAGCAACTGTGGTGGAAAGTTCACATCGATCAAATCTCATCTCTCTAATGAGATGATACCCTTCGATTTTAAACACCATTAAAAAAAAATATGAACATGACAGTATACTTCTCACATGCCATCCATAGAAACCCCTCTTGAGCATAGATGAGTTCTGTTCCATTTGTCTGAAATAAAGCCCATAAGAAATCTGGGGGTGCACAAGGAAGTTTCCCCATTTGTGCACCAGGGAGTAAAAGCCTGATGCAGAGACAGGAAATACTGTTTAGAATCTCTAAATATTTTATTAAACTGAATAAGCCAAGTAGAGAGTTTCATTTAGATGTGGTATGATTTATTTGGGTGATTCCTACTGGTCCCAAGCAAAGAATTCTTAAGTTGTCAGATTACTCAGGTAATGAGCAAATTCTAAAAAATTAATGATAAATGTCATGGGCAACATAAATCTCGGTGGTAGTATGGTCTAGCTCTTGACCGTTGCTCTCACTTTTATGCATTGCAGTTTAGCAAAAAATAGTATCTTGTGCTCAAGCTCTGAATTAAACAGACACAGTGGTATCAGGGAGAAAATCCTAACTCTTGACTAATTCCAATTCCAGGCTATTGTTCCATCCTCTGACATGGATTATTTACAGTCTGTATCAATGAAGAAGGTCCTCACAGCTCCCTTCCCCCACTACCTAGTGTTTCTTTTTTTTTAATATGATTTGCTTTATATTTTGTATTTTTAAATTAACATATAATGCATTATTGGTTTTACAGGTGCAGGTCTGTGATGCATCAGTCTTATATAATACCCAGTGCTCATTACATCACATGCCCTCCTTAATGTCCATCACCCAGTTACCCCATCCTTCCATCTCTCTCCCCTCCAGCAACCCTCAGTTTGTTTCCTATGTTTAAGAGTCTCTTATGATTTGTCTCCCTCTCTGGTTTCATCTTGTTTTATTTTTTCCTCTCTTCCCCTATGATCCTCTGTTTTGTTTCTTAAATGCCTCCTATCAATGAGATCATATGATAATTGTCTTTCTCTGATTGACTTATTTCACTCAGTGTTTTGACAATCCTGCAGTCAAAAAGAAAGCACTACAAAATAAGATACAACAATCCAGGGTATTTACCCAGTGAGCTGAAAACTCATGTCCGCACAAAAACTCGCACATGGATGTTTATAGGAGCTTTATTCATAATAAAGCAACTAAGATGTCCAGTAGGTGAGTGCATAAATAAATATCCAGACAATGAAATATTATTCAGAGCTAAAAAGAAATATGCAGTGAGGCCATGAAAAGACACAGAGGAACCTTAAATACCTATTTCTAAATGAAAGAAGTAGGTCTGAGAAGGCTGTATACTGTAAGATTCCGACTCTGTGACATTGGGGGGAAGGTAAAACTATGGAGACAGCAAAAGGATCAGTAGTCGCTAGGGGTTGGGAAGGAAGAATGGGTGAACCACAGGGGATTTTTAAGGCAATGAAACTGCTGTGTATGATACTATAATGGTGGATACATGTCATTATACATTTGTCAAAACCTAATAGAATATACAGCAGTAAGAGTGAACCCTAATGTAAACTTTGGGCCGTGGGTGGTAACAATGTGCCATTGAGGGTTCATCAGTTATAGCAAATATACCATTCGGTCAGGGGATGTACATAGTGGGGGAGGCTGTGCACGTGTGGGGACGGGGGCTATATGGGAAATCTCTTTATCTTCCGTCAATTGTGCTGTGAGGCTCAAAGTACTCTAAGTCTATTTTTTTTTTTTAATAAGGCAGTACTTATGTTTAGTTATAGGATTTTTGAGGTGTCCAATTTAACTTGTGATTTCATTAAACATTAACATTTAAGAACTTAATTTAACTGGGAGACAGTGTGTTATATTGCCAAGTGAAGCAAAAACTGGATTTTTAAACACACTCCCATTCCACTTTAATTTAACTTAATAAAAATGTTCACTAGCCAGCCCTAATGTACTGGTAATAATACATAAGTCTCTTTCATCTGCCTAATGGCGAAAAGATTTAACTCCTAGCAAACAACCACCGTAACAACACAATCACAAGAAAGGGTCTGTAGGCCAAGGAAAATCATCTGAATGGTGGACAGTTCCGGGAGGGACCTCTGGGATGAGCATAGGGATCGTGTTCTGTCCAGAACGATGCTGTTCAACTGGTCGTGACGTAGAAATATTTCCAAATTTTTCATGTTTTCAGTAGAAGCCAGAGCATAAAAACCTCCCAATTTAAAAATCATGCCTCAACGTTAAGTGTATCTTGGCAGGCGAAAACAAGCATATCCGCAAGACCAATGTGGCCTGTGGGTCACCAGTGTCTCATCTGTTGGAGTGAGAGAGATGGTTTGAGAAAGAGACTCTTGAGGTGTGCAGACCTAAGGCGGAGTTGGGCTGGGAGGAGAGGGTGAAGAAGCAGGAGAAGGAGGAGGCAGCAAGGAGGTCCGTGGAATAACAGTGCATGAGAGGACAGAGATGGGGCAGACAGAGAGAGAGGGAGCGAGGAAGGAAGAAGAGTGTAAAATCAGGAGGGAGCGACAAAGCAGAGGGCAAGCGAGCTCGATGAGGTGAGATCTATACCCTGTCCCTGGAATTCGCATCCCCAAAAGAGAAGGCTGAAGGCAGTCCACCATGCTGGGCCAGCAAGATTACTTTTGACCTTTGCCACGCTAATAGGAGTCGAGCATTAGGGGGGTAAATGTCACTTAGGGATGGGAAAAAGACAAAGATGGTGGGAAATTGGGAAGCATTATGCACACTTTATTTATTTGAGAAGTCTGACGGTTAAAGGAAAGGATCTGATCAGAGACTATGGAGATAAGGTGAAGTCAAGAGAGAAATAATTTTCCTGGTTAAGGGAAGAGATCTGTTCCAGTGTAAACCAGAAGTGAGAAAACCAGCAAGGAGGACAGTGAATAAAAGTGCTGGAGGAAAAGAGAAAACGGGCTGAAATCTCTCAAGCGTTTATTTAAATATGCTGCTTCTTGCACCTGTGTTTAAAATGACACCATGCCCTATCATTCTGGAAGCTCCTATCATTTCACACACTCATGGCTTATTAAGTGCTGTTTGTTCTGGGGATTATAACCCCTAAGTGATCTGGACACAGTATGTTATTATAAAGCTTTAAATTCATCTAATCTAGCCAATGTGCTTCAAGAGAATATATCTTTAGACACCCACAATATAATCACTAGGAGGGGAGATCAGGAAAACCTAATTAACTCATCCCAGACCTTCCTCCCCCGACTGACGAGTCTACACGGTTCTATAAATCTCCCGGACGGGTCCTTATCTGCATCTGCATCCTGGCACGAGAGAAGCAGATTTCCGCCTGCTGACGCGCTGGCAGGCTGCTGCCATCCCTGGTGTGTGGCCACAGAGCTCGGAGCCAGCCTGCGGTCCCTGCGCCCGGTCTGCTCAGCAGAGCCCGGCCGTCCTAATTGCCTCCCTTTGGGTTTTCATTTCATCTACAGGGGAGCTGGTTTCCGAAGGTCCGCATCCTTTGTGCAAGCAAAATAATATGAAACCCAGTGTTATTTCCTGTTCTGTGACTCACGCCCCATCTGGCACAGCCGGGGATTGAAACATCGTCTCCGGGGCACCAAGTATTCAAAATTTAGCTCATCGTTTGAGGTTTCCACAGCCCATTCAAAGCCTATATTTTCCACTGGTTAAATATTTAGTATTGGCAGCATGAATTTGGATTCTTTCATCTTCTGGCAAATTATCTCTTTGTAACTATCAGGGATGCCTAATGAGATTGGCACAACCTCACTTCGTTCCTCAATTTTAAGCTGGTTCAGGCCATGGAGCCTGGGGTGCGCACATGGCATCTGTAAGACACCTTACACGTGGCAGCCTTGCTGCCCTCTGTTCCTCTGTCCCTGCGTGAAGTACACGTCTGGCTCTTCGTCATTCCCAGACCCCAAGTCACTCTGGGCAGCAGTCGAAGTGTCATGCTTCTGTTTGGTCATCTCGCTCCTGTACTTCGTCCCCTCATAGCCCTTCCCTGAATCACTGCAGAAACAGCTCTATTAAGATCTCAGTCTTCAGGGTGCATCAACTCTTTCAATTGCCTATAGTCCATTCTCTTCTTAGTCCTCACCACCCCCATCTTCCTTCCCTCTCCAATGCTGGCCAGAAGCCACCTTCCTGTCCGGGGGCCTGTCAGTCCCTTGGGTTCTGGGACCAGCACTCTCTTGCTTCCCCCCATCCCTTCTGATGACTCCTTCTCTGTCTTTCTCGTTCACCCATTTCCAGTCCTTCAGATGTAGGTGTTCTTTAAGATCTTCTCGCTACGCTCTCCTCTTCGTGGTGCTGTCTAGAACACCGGATCTTAGCTTTAACTCTTCGAGCCAACTCTGAGATCTGTCTCCTGTTCAGGGCACTAAGTGGAATGCAGCTCTGGGCTTGGCTTCCAGGGGGACCGGTGGTGGAAGGTGCGTCATTATTTCTGTCATATTCTCCGTTCTTGTGCCTTATTCCTATCACCTTTCCTCACCATCTCTCAGCCCCCACCTCCCTCTGGACAAACACCTGGAAGAAAACTGCAGGTGTCTAAATTGGCCGCTGAAAGGTTGTGAATGAGAGAGGTCACGGGAGGCAGTCTGCACTGCCCCCTTACTAGATGTGGAATCCTAGCGAGACCTCCAACCCCTGTGTGCCTCTGTTTCCCTATCTATAACATGTAGAATGTTAATGAGCCCCACTGCATAGGTTGTTATGATCATAAAATGAGTTACTATATTTAAAAGACTGAGAATAGCCTCTGACACATATTAAGAGCTGTGTGGACGTTCGCTATTATTATTAAACACAGTTTTGTTCGCTAACCTACATTTCTAGCACCCGTCTCTCTAGGGTGAGCTCTAGGGGCAGATTAGTGTCTTGACCTCCATGCTCCCCAAGCTCCTGACAACGGGATCAAAATCCAATTTCTCTTTACCTACATTTACCAGCCTGCTTGGGCATTATCTTCCTGGGCTTTTAAAGAAAAATCATCATTATAACCTCCCAGCATTCTTGCTCGAATCTCCTCAGTCACTTTAATTTCTTTATCTCTTTTTACCCTCCAAATATACCCTCTGCAATGTTACCTCTTCCCTTTTTATCCATTTCATTCTTCTAGTTCCATTGTCAGTGATCTAGGTCAGGCTTTCTTCTCACTTTGGACAATGAGAAGGTCTCCCAACTGGTTCTTCTTCCATTTTTCCATACCACCCAACTGATCCTGTGGTCCCGCCTGCCTCAGCCCGTGCGATGTTCAGACAGCACCGCTGGGCTCTGTGGGCATTCAGGCAAGAGCCAGGAAGAGCCCTTCTGCTCTGATCATATCAGCTTGAAAAAGGTAATGCCTGTGTGAACCCTACTGGGGGCATAACGCCGTTATTCCCTCAAATCTCTAACATGTAAGTCTATTGTGCCACTTTCAGACATTTAACTTTCAGAAGCAATCCCAAGGCTGCTGGTGTACACAAGTGTGGATCCACTATGGACCCTCGTTCCCTAAAACAGCTCCTGACAGATCGTAGGTGCTCGTTCTATGTGTCTCAAACAATTGAACGAATCAGTAACGCATGCAAAGTGCATAAAGGAAACACAGACGTGTGCACGGGCATATGACCCCCAATCTGGGTCATGACCCGTCTTGAACACTATCCCTCTCATTCTTCCATGTAAACACTGTCTAAATATTCTATTTCCCCACTTCTGTGGACAAGACCAACTCTATGCCAAGGTAGGATGCAGTGATCCAAGGTACCAGACTATCAAAAATTATCTCCTCGACTTTGATGCCATGTGACTGAAATTCCTAATACAGGAATTTGTTCTTAAGCTCAACTATTGGAAGGAGAAAAACACTGTTAAAAATTCAAATGATCTCTTTAATACATCTGCATGATTTTTTCCCCCTTTTTTTGGTCCAATTAGGTCCAGTCATTGTTGCCAGGTATGTGTCTTGTGGGGCCAAGACACAGGGTGACTGGAATTCAGGAAAGAGCAGGAAGGCTGACTGAGGGCCAGAGGCTGTGCTAATGAACACTGTATGAGAAAAAAAGGGAGCCAGTTCAAGCCTAGGGGGGCTGGCAGAGGGTAAACAGAAAACAGAGGGTCAAGGGCACCCTGTATTTGAAAGAACAGCCATCAGTTCCCCAGGACCTAGAGTTGGATTAGAAGCCCTTTAAATGCTGCTGAGGGCAGCAAGCTCCTACGTCTGCCTTCCCCAGTGTAGCCAAGAAAGGTCAAGTGTGGACAGCGCCTGCCCTTCAGATGATCGGGTAGGTTCTCGTGCCCCAGCGTCTGCGGCTGCTGTAGACTTGAATCGCCGTGAGCCCTGACACCAGACAGCCGGCTTCAAATGCAGCCGAGGTGACGCAGACGCTGCCCTGTGGTTGAGCTCATAGCGCACACAGCGCAAATCTGCGCCCTGTTGGGTGAGTGACCCTTGGCCATTTACTTCTACGTGCTTGCCTCATTTCTTCCTCTGTGAAATGGGACTAGAAGCAGCCCCCTGAGAGAGCTAAAGAAAGGAGTGGATAAAATCATACCTGTAAAGTGCTCGGTAGGGTGCAAATTGCCAAAGCTCCATGAGAGCTAGCTCTCGTTATTCCTACGAGTAGCGCAGAAAGGGCAATGTGCCTAGTAGATTGTGTCGCTCGGTAGAAGTAAGCTTCCCAGAGTGACTGGACTCAGAATGGTGAGTTTTGTGGAGAGAGGAGAAATGGAGTTAAGTGTGTGATGCCCCCTGTCGGGTCTTTGGGTGAATCCTGCAGAGGAAGGACCCATACAGCAAGAGGGCAGCTGGAGTTTGCAGAGCTCTTGCTGGGGAAATAATAATAATAAAACTTGGAAAAGAAAATGTTGCTACTTTATAACTTAGCTACAGGTCACTGCTGACTTCACCAGCATGACAGACCAGGAAAAGTGACTACGGGAAACTTTCTTGTTCATGAAAGGCCTCACCAAAGGGCTGAGCACACATTTTTGAAATATAAACACCTATGCAGTACCTCCTCCATTCATCAGACAAATATTTATTTTGTATCTACTATTTGTCCAGCAATGCCAGGTGCTAAGTGTACAATGGTGAGGAAAAAGGTCGCTGCCTCTGCTCTCACAGGGCAAACATATGTCCTACTGGCTCAAAATGAACCATGTGATTACTGCAGACATTGCCACACTTAATGCATAAATGCCTCTGCACAACTGATGTACTTTGCAATGATTTAGTAGTGTTCTATATATTTTTTTTTCATCCGGAAGACATGAATAATAAGCTCGCAGAACAGTGTAGACGAGGATTTTGCCCTAGAGTCAATTTATCCTCTTGACCATTTCTTTATTTCAATATAAGAATAAGCAAACCAGACACATAAAAATGTGGGAGGGGAGTAACTGTCATAAATTATAGATCATCCTTAAGGAAACAATATCTCTTTTGGGAAATTAGCCTCCAAAAGTAAGTATACAACGTACAAAGACAGGGGAATAAAAGTGTCATCAATACAGTAGTTATAATACTGAGAAAATGGAAATTCCTTCAATAAGTTATAGCCTATCCATGAAATGAAATATTATGCTGCCAAGAAAAATAATAATGTAGCCTAACTGTGTTGGAGAAAAAGTCATGTTACACTTCCTCTTAAAAAGGTAGGAGGCAAAATATAGAGTTACAATTCCAATCTTCTAACTGTGTGTGTGTGTGTGTGTGTGTGTGTGTGTGTGTGTGTGTCAGTGGGGATTGTATGGGATTATTCCTGAGAGATGAGATTTCAGGCACGCGTTTTTCTTATTCCTTTGTCTCCTCCTTCAGTTTTTTTTTTTTTTCATATTTCTCCATTGAACATCACTTTATAAACAGAATTGTGTAAACACACCAAAATGTTAAGGAAATACGAACAATTTAAAATGCTACTAAATGGATTCAGATAAAAGAACATACTGAAATTCCTCTTAGCTATGAAGAGCAATCTGTCCCAAATATAAACGTGACATATTTTTAAAAACATTACGATAAAGAGTCCAATTAAAAAATAAATCACAGGTGAATTGGATGGGGTCATTCAAATTAAAAATGAATTTCTCTGCTCAGCACCGTTAGCTGCAGGGGAAATGCAAATTAAAACCACCGTGATATACCACAACGCATCTATCAGAATGACTAAAATGAAAACACAGTGATAACTCCAAATGCTGGTCTGGATGCAGGAAAATGGGATCAGGCATACCCTGTTAGTGGGACTGTAGAATGTCACAGCCATTCTGAAAAATAGCTTGCTGGTCCCTTTCAAAACTAAGCACACACTCACCACGTGACCCAGCAGTTATCCCAGAGAGATGAAAATTTATGTTCACACAAACTATGTACGTGAATAGTTATAAAAGCTCTATTTGTAAGCAGCCCAAACTGGAAACAACCCAATGCCCTTCAGTGAGCCAATGGTTCAATGAACAGTGGTAGAGCCATGACTGGAATGAAAAACAGCAAACCACTGATACGAGCAACTGCTTGGATGAATCCCAAAGGAGTTCTGAGTGGGAAAGCCAGTCACAGCAGGCTGCACACTGTGTGACTCCATTTGTATGGCATTTGTGAAATCACAAAATTATAGAGACAAAGAACAGAGTTGTGGTTTTGAGGAATTAGGGACAGTGGAGACAGGGTGTGGGTGTGCCTATTACTAGCTAGTATAAGGGGGTATGAAATAGTTCTGTATCTTGAATGTAGCGGTGGCTACATGGAGCTACGCACGTGTGAAAATTGCACAGAACATGCTTGTGCATGCATGCACACACACAAATGCACACACTTGTGCTTGTAAAATGGGTTGTACCCATGTCAGTTGGTCAGGTTTCTGTTTTAGTGATATACTGTAATTATGTGAGATGAACCAGTACAGGAAGCTCGATAAACAGTGCAATGGTGGTGTTTTTGTTTTGTTTGCCGCCTTCCTGTGAATCTATAATTATTTCAAGATAAAAAGCTTTAAAAGTATGTGTGTAGGAATAGACGAAATAAGGTTGGCAAAATGTTGATAATCGTTGAAGCTAATGGGTAGCCACAGGTTAGTTATCATTTTATTTTTCATATATTTGAAAATCTCCTTTATAATACAGGAAAGAAAAAACATTTCTCAAAATGAAATTTTTCATGGGTGCCTGGGTGGCTCAGTCAGTAAAGCATCTGACTCTTGATTTCAGCTCAGGTCATGATCTCAAGGTCCAGAGATCAAACCCCGCATTGGGCTCCACGCTCAGCGCAGAGACTAGTTGTACTTCGTCCTTTGATCCTTTTCAATCTCTCTCTCTCTCTCTCTAAAATAAAAAAATAAAATCCTTACAAAAATGAATTCTTTAATTTTGAAAAAGGCCCATTGTCGTAGGTACCCTTGTCATAGTAAATAATTGAGAAAAAGAACAATGTCTTGTGAAAAATGCAACAATCCACATAAATGTGTTAGAATAGTCGGGACATGGCTCTGGGATAGCCCATCAAAAAAAATTAGAGGTTTAATGGTCATGCAAATGTAGTCGAGCTTTATTCTAGGCTGTATTTTTTCCCTTTCATTTTTCATTAATGTAATTTTTTCTGCATCATTCCATCATTCTTCTTTCATTTGGAGAATGTCAGTATACTAAGATGTAAGGATATTAAGGTGGTTTCTGCTTTGCTGGGTTCGTAAGTGATATTTCCCCTCCCCCCCAGAAAAGCTAATAGTCTCCAGAAACTTGTGGGCAATAGAATTGGCCACATCGAATTACAAGCTTAATTCAAACCTCTAAAGGGTAAAGACACCAAGTCACAGACTGCTCTACCTAGATTTTTTTCTCTTTAAATAACCCAAATCTTGATGAAAATCCGTGTTAGCATTGCAATAACGTAAGATGACTAGGTTAAAATGCTCATTTAAAGGAAAGCACCAAGTAAACATCTTTTTCTTTTTCTTACCATGATAAGCAGAAAATTTCCAGTAGTATTCTTAGCAAAAGATATTGGTGGGTTTTCTATGACTAAAGTGAATCCTGATTTTATCATCAATTTTTATCTTAGACATATCAGAGTAGTCAGTACGTGCAAGGAAAAATGGGGAAAGATAATTCCAGGGAAACCAAAACTAAAATGAAAATAATTTAGGACGGTTAATACGAATACTAAAAATGAAAGGCCTCACGTTGCTAATAAAATTGGAAGATGCAAATTTAAATATATTACCAGAAGGACCGCTCTGATTATGTGAAGCACATTTAAATACGCACATTTGAAAACAAATTAAATGTCACTAACGATTTTTCTAGGTCCTTTTTTAGTGAATTGGTCGACACAAACCTCCTCCCAAGTATTTATTTAAAACATAGCGTCTGAGTACGTACGGCGCGCTGCCGTTGTGTGAACCAGTATCTGCTGACCTTGTACTTTATAGACACGCCCACTTGCAAACGAGAGACTCCAGAACCTTTACTGGTAGCTAAATATCACTGCAAATAAATACAATTCTTTTAAAGAGAAGGAGTTCTGTATATTTGGACCTATTCATAAATGAGAATTTTTCTACAAATAAGCGTTGATATTTAAGTTCACATACATGATGTTTCCAGTGTTGTGATCAATCTTTCTTTCCTGAAACAGGTGGAACGCATGTTCTTCCACACTTTCAACCATTAGAAAGGCTGATTTTTTTATGTAAATTATTCTACACATCAGTAAAATTTATTTTTAAGCTTCTTTATTTTACTATCTTGCCTGTGTTGTTTAGGGACTACTCTGATAAATTAGGCTCTCGTGCTTTAGTCTTAAACACAGGAGTTTAAACTATGGCCTTTAGCACCATTGGAATCCGCGCTGTGAGCCTGCTGTTTCACTTGAAATTTGAGCCACCATTGCAGCCTAGATTTGCCGTTTTCTTTTGGTTTTTCATGTGTGATTTATTTCTTAATCAGCATTTTAAAAAATTGTGACCCTAAACCATTTTCATATGATTCAAAACTATAAGTAGTTAAAATATTAGTTTGCTGAACTTCTCTCCTAAAAAGTAAAACAGACGTGTTTGATATTATTCAAAGGTGTTGTGTGGGAACAGGACAATTGCGAGTGAACACCAGGAGATGTGATCTTGACCCCGGTCACATCAATGCCAGGTATCTCTGTCCTTGAATTCCCTTCCCTGACTCTGTAGTCGTCTGCTCCATCAAATGCGGTGGCTTGTACAGTCAGAAAAACCTTATTGAGCACGTGAAAACGTATAGATATTCACAAGCAGACAGACTAGTCAAACTAGGAGTACACAGACAGTGAGAAAACCTTGCGCATTGCCAAAGCGGGTCGCTCTCTTGCTTTGTTTTTTTCTAGCTTATTTATGCAAAAACCATTTATAAAGCAGTCACGTATTTAGGTGCTGGCTATATGGCAGTGAGCCAAATGGACGGAATTCCTGTCTTCATTCTAAATTGTTCCTGCCGAGGGGTGCCCGGGTGGCTCAGTCCGGGAAGTGTCTGCCTTCGGCTCAGGTCATGATCTCAGAGTCCTGGGATTGAGCCCCGCATCGGGCTCTCTGCTCAGTGGGGAGTCTGCTTCTCCCTCTCTCTCTGTGCTCTCTCTCTCTCAAATAAATAAAATCTTTAAAAAAAAAAAAAGTTTCTGCCCAGACCCAAATATTGCTAGGTGCTCAGGGCCCCAAGAGAACAGAGCTTGCTTGTGCTTGTGCTCTCTCTCTCTCTGTCTCTCTCTGTCTCTCTCAGCTGGGTCTGCAGTGGTTTTTCAAGCACCTGTCTGCCATGACCACCGCCCAATTAAAGGCTCCATTTCAAATTTCACCTTCCACAAATATTGTCCAAATAGTACTTCTGGGGGGAATTCATCCTACTCTGGCTTTCCTACACGATCTCTTGGTCTTTAATAATTTAATGTTGAGTTCTTATTGACTTAATTGCTATTTTTCTCATTTTCCTTTTATCTTTTTCATTTCCTCAGCCTTAATTTTACATGGTTTTTTTTTTTCCCTCTCAGTGTTTCCTCTCACACATTAATTTATATTATCAAACCTACTGATGTGATGTTTGACCAGAAGGAGCTGTCTCTGACTGGCACTGCTGGAGTGGCGAAGAGCTTACCACGTTCCACGTGTTCCCCTTGAACATGCATCTCCCTCCTGGGGCACTGGAGAGAATAACCTCTTCCCTGTTCCCTCTGCATTTCCACAGTTCCCACGTCTAACTGCCTGTTGACCATCCCTTCCTGAATGTCCTGGTGGGATCTCACATTCAGTAAATGCTGAAGTGAATTCACTACTGTTCCTTCTCTTCCAGATCCCCCCCAAATGCCTAGTTTTTCTGCTTTTTGGTTTTTTGTTTTGTTTTGTTTTTTTGATTTGGCAATGCTCTATTCCCAGTCACCCACACAAGGACTGAGTCTTGTTCTCTTTTCCTCTCATGGACCATTATTCATGCTTCTTCCGTGTTATTCACATCCAACCCTTCCTCTCTATCCCTGGAGCCAAAAGCCTGCAATAGGCCATTTCCTGCACCACCAAAGCAGTCTGCCCATGAATTTCTTTGCTTCCTTTTAGCTACTCTACCCAGCACTGTGAGGGAAATCTCCTAGGAAGCTTATATTCACTCTCTTATATTGCAGTAATGAATTTCCACCTTAAGCGCTAGGGTCCCCACCAATCTCGCACTCTGCACTGCAACGTCAGGTGTCTAGAGGTATCAGAGAGAGCAGGATCCATGTCCTTGCCCTTGCACACGTATGCAGTCGGTACCTAGTAACTGAGAGAATCCGTTAATGCTTGCTCACCAACAAGACAGCATCTGAGAAATATGTCTTCTCTTAGTCCAAATGAAGATTTTAAAATTATTATGAATATCCTTCTGGATTTCCGTTTTATTTCTACCTAGTGCACAAACCACGTGGCATAAGTTCTCAATCCTTTTCAACAGCATTTCAAATACCGAGGGGAAACTAAAAATCATCCCAACTAGAAAATAAACTTACAAGAAAATTGTCACATTCTTCTATAATTTGACCTTTCCATAATTACGAAATAAGCCTTTCTGTAATACCTTTGTTGTTGACATCCTTGGATCACCGTCTTACCTATGTTTATCCAGCACCGAGAGTACCCGGATGAGCCACGAACAAAGAGAAGGAGAACCCTACAGAACTTTTAGAAAGATGAAACATTTAAAGAGCATCCGTTCGACACATGGAGCAATTTGAGATTTTAAAGGCTTACTACTAATTAGAAATAATGCTCTTAAAATTTGGAAGATCTCAAACGCTTAAGCAGCGTCTTGCCAAGTGAAAGGAATAAAAGCTTAAGAATATTACTCACTTGAATATAATGTCCATTTCTGAAAACTAATTTCATCAGTTCTGTCTTTGTGCATGCCTAATAAAATACAATCAAATAAAAATTATAGGTGCTTCAAAAAATTATAGATGCTTCAGTTCAGGATTGTTTTAGGAGTTTTCTCGACTGAAGTGTAGTAGACACAATGTTACATTAGTTTCAGGCGTACAAGGTGATGATTCAGCATCTCTGCATGTTGTGCTGTGCTCGCCAGGAGGGAAGCTCCATCCGCCACCACACAATGCTGTCACTGTACCGTTGACGATAGTCCCTATGCTGTGCCTTTTCTTCTCGGGACTTACTCATTGTGTAACTGGAAGCCTGTATTACTTACTTTCATGACAGAGGACACTTTCCTTACTTGGAGTCATTTGGGTTGGTCATGTAGTCATGGACTAACCCTTTTCCTTTCCGTTTATACCAGACACCAACACCTCTCCCGGGATCATGACTCATTCGTACCCATTTTATAGTTTCTGAACCTTTTTGTCTGTGTATGGGATATTGGTCCCAAGACTTCACTGGTTTCAAATAAACAGGCTTTTGGAAAGCTCACGTACATTACTGCGCTTATTAGCCACCCTGTTAGCTCATGTTCTTGGGTCTTCATTTAATTGCTAGTCAGGATGATGACAGAACCTCAAATTGCCTTTTGCCATAAAGCAACCTCTCAGTTGACAGCCATTAAAACATTTTCACATGGTGTCAAACAAAATATGTTGTTCGGCATTCTCTTAACCAAAATGGTTGGGCTTTTTTCTTGCCATCTTCCTAAAACAATATAGTGTATAACGATAATAAGTGAAGTTTCTTCGGTGTTTATTAAAATAGCTGTATGATAAACACATTTATCGTATCATCTCGTCCTCATAACAACCTGAGAATCGGGTGCAACCCCTCCTTGCAAAGGTGAGAAACAGTTTAGAAGTGCCCGCCGCTGGTAAGCTCCACGGATACAGACCTGCGGTTGAACGAGTCTGAGATGATTTCACACGGATCCACAGCTTAGTATCATGAGCTACTGAGGATTTGGGAAAGATTGCTACTTAGGTGAACGTGTCTTGATGTCTTCATTTTGAAATCAAAAAAGTGGAGAGAGCCTTATTAAGAGGCCTGAGGGATCTTTGGGTGAAGAGATGATGACGATTAGTTAAATGGTCGGGGGGCAGGAGGAGGAGGGGGACGAGGCGTGGACGGGAAGGTTTCTACGGCGGCAGTATCAATAGGACTTGCCGGCTGATTCCTTCTAGTCCTCCAAAAAATAGGCGATAGAATTGGATATCGCGGACGAGGACTCTTTAGTGCTGAGAGAAGTGGGAACATGATTTCACATCTAGTTTCTGCTCTCTTCATTTCTGCTTCCTGGCTTTTCAAACCAAATGCGCTGTTGCACTATAGGGGCCGCCCTGTCGTTCTTGTGCCTAGGGTGGCCGAGAGGGGCTCAGAGGGAGGCTCCTGTCTGTCCTAAGCATTGAGCCCCGCCCCACGCTGGTTCCCCCATTTGCTCAGTCACCGTCACGGTGCACCTTTACATCCTCGTGTGACACAGTGAGTGCCAAGCGGTGTGCACAGGAAACAAGGGTACAGTAAGATGTAGTTGTGACTAGTGTTTTGTGTCCTGTCTCTTCTAGGGTTGCCCCATGCATATCCAGCCTCCTCTAATCAGAGAAAGGACACTTACCCAGCTTTAGCTAGACAGGACCACGCATAACAAGATATCGTTTCGATCCACCTGCATGTAATATCATAGGGATATATTTTTGGTCAGTGGTTTTCAAATGTCTTTTAGGAGGGGATTCTTTCCTTCAAAATGAAGCCCAGTAATTGAAAAACTATGAAGATCTGAGCTGATTATTGAGATGTAAATGAAAATGTACAAAAAATAATGATTTCCGCTAGAAAAAAATGTATGGGGCAGGTGGGAAGATGGGTCTCCTTAAACCAGGCCTGGACCCAGAACCACCCCCAAATGACTCAGGTCAGCCCATCGTCACTTCTGTCTGGAAACCTGGAGACATAGGTCCCCATTCATAGTTAAATTACAGATAACATCAGCATATACTTAGAGCACACAGTTTTAAAATTGCCTCTAAAAAATGCCATACAGGCCAGTAAGACTTTATTTTTACCGAATTGAAATATCAGCATATTTTAAAAATGAAAGTGTTAATTAGAAGAAAGTTTGGTCAGCCAGGAAACTTAGTGAAATGAGAATCACAGAGAAAACATTGGCAGTATCCACGAGAATATGGCGGGAACAGTTGGTAACAGACTTAAATCCAGCTGCGAAGTGAACAGGAAATGCCATGTCCTCGAGCAGCTAAGGAGTGCCCTAACGATGCCCTCCATCTCAGTAATGCCTCGTGCCAGCTTTGGTGTTCTCCTCTGTCACTGGTCTATACAAATGTTGAACGGCCCTAGCTCTGTGGTGGCAGCCAGTCCCTAATCTCTCCTGCTTCCCCCACTTCTGACTCAGAAGCGGTAACCAATCTAAAATTGATCCCGCTTCCCTTAGACCCTCCTTTGAGTCCTTCTTCCCCTTCACCAAAAGAGAAGATGCTTCCAGTTTTACTCTCATGGAATGGCATTCCATGGTTCTGGAGTGTCCTCCCTCCTTGCATCTAGTCAGGTAAATCTGGTTTTGTCAAACTGGTGGCCTTTGAGCCCTTGGCACCTCGTCCAGACCCAACACCTGGGTCCTGAGGCTCCTAGCCTGGGTTCAATCCCCATGGCCTCAACTTGCTGCTCTTTTAATGAGTCTAATTTCCAGTCTCCAAGACATGATCTCTGGCTCATGGCCAGTTCACCAGGCCCTTCTATTTACTAAATTCCCACTTTTTGAGAAAGGCACTAATGCACACTGGGTAGAGCAGGGAATCAATATTCACACAAGCCTGATTAAAGAAGTACTACGTAAGCTTGCATAAAATACTTAAAACCTTTCAGCCTTTAGAACCTTCAGATTCCTCATTGGTAACATGAAAATAATATCTGCCTCATCCAGTAATGTCATGAGGAATAAATAATGAGATTATAGAATGTGTCTACAAAATAATAGTTTTTAAAAAGGTTTATTCCTTCCCATGATACTGTTCACTCTTTTGTCCCCAAACTACTAAGTAGTCTTTGTCTTCTATGTAGTAGTAGTAATGATAATAATAATAATATAGCAAGAGTACCAATTCAATAGTGAACAGTGACTGTTGCTACATGTTACATGCTATCCTAAGCAGTTAAAATTCATTTAACATTTCCAACACCTCTATAGAGCAAGTCTCAGTAAAAATTTCACTTTATATATGAGAAAACAGGAGCACAGCGAGGTTAAGTTACGCACCGTCACACAGCCTGGCATAGTGCTTTAAAAAGCTGAATTAGTGGACAATATTTTTAGAAATCCAAAAATTTTATCTAAGACCCCAGATTTCTAGCTTCTTTGGAAAAAGTCGAAACTGTGGCCGCACCTGGCCTGAATTCGGACAGGGAAAAAGTTGGCAGGGTCCGAGGTATTGACTTAGATGGGTGTGTGCCTTCAGGCTGGCACGTCACCATCTAGCGCATACACCTGTTGCTTTGCCCCATTTTGTAGACGCCTGGCCCCCAGACTCCCAGGAAGTCTGGAACACTGCTTGAGTAAAGTAGGGCTGTCTTTGTATGCAAAAAAATGCAGTGTGGTAGTGAGACGAGGAAGAGATTTTTCAGCCTTTAGAACCTAAACACTGGGAATAGTGGAACTCTTCCGTCGTTATGTTTGTTTAGCTTTCAGAATTAAATTACGGACTCTAATAAATTGATAGTGGTTTGGCTCATTCCAGTCTTGGACTTCCTTCCTGTAACATTTTAAAAAAATTTAACTCATGCAATGAGAGAAAAAAACTTACTAATACAATTATGCTATACATTTTTTAAAGTGATGATTTGTCTTAGTCATATATTGTAAAGGAAACACTTAAACATTTCTTTTTTGAAAATTGCCAGTCATTTATGATTTGTAAATATTAAATATATATTTTTATTACTCTAAGCAAAATAAGTCAATTTTTCCAAACTACCCCCAAAGAATCCTCTTAAGAAGAAAAGATAAACACGCGTTGAAGAAAAATGAGTAACTTGTAGATAGGATCAAAGGCATGGCTAGGAAAGGCTTTGACTGTCTTACTTATTCTATAAATATTTTAGAATGAAACTTACAACATAGATTCACTCAGTTTACTTCAAGCTAAATCTGAAGTAACTAGGGCACTCCACTGGTGTCGACTAAGGGTAGTAGAATTTTAATGCAAAAATATATAAAGATAGAAATTAGTCAACATTTCTTAGAGTTTCAAGTATATTTCTGAGGCTTCTCTGTACTGGAGGGTGTACACATAGATGACGGCTTGGAAGGCCTCCTTCCATGATTCTCTGATTATGCAGAATTTCCCAGGATTTGGTCAAGATAGCAAATTACACAGAACCAGATACTTGAAGGGAGTCCTACCAGACTCCTGACACAATTTTTAAAAGCATCAATTCAGGGGTTGGAAAGGGACCTTTTAGGTAACATCCGCCCAAGGTCAGGTACATGTCCCAATCGGTAAACTGGTCACATTGGTTGAAGACAGGGACATTTTTTAATTTTATACAATAGCGGCGAAAAGAAAATTATAACTGCAAAGATTGAGATTGCGATAAGGCTGTGTCTACAGGAGTTCCTTGAACAACAACACAGCACAAGACTTATGAAACAAGTTCAGTTTGATAACAGAAATTGGCTTAAACGCTTGGATTTTAAATTTATAGAATTTCATTAGTTCACTAAAATCCAATGTCAAGCAAGATGCCTTGTTAACTTCCTCACAAATAAGAATAAATTGCAATAAATATGCACGGTCAACAAATGCTTGATTTCTGAATGTTCCCTTCTCCTTCACACTTTACGCTTCAGCACCAGACCTACAAGTCGCTCACCAGACATGCCACCCTCTGCCCTTCCTCCCGACGCTCAGTTCAAACACTATCACGGACTTTTGCCGTTTCTCCGGCACTTGGAATGGTGTATGTAGTAGGTGCTAAATAAATACTTGTTGACTTACTGTAGTAGTGTGACACATACTTTAACTTCTACTGGCTGATTGGTTGAGCCACCCAACCTAAACTTTAACACGCTCCAATTAAAGCAACTCTATTCAGTTGATATTTTGACGTAATAACTATTTATGTTGTACTCGTCGGCCACCGTCCTCACCTACCTATACATCCACAAAACCCTTTCCTCAACTCAGGTGGCTAGGCTGCTCCGCGGTTGTTGACAAAAGGTAGTGTGTTCATGCAAAGATATAAAGAGATGGAAATTAGTCAGCGTCTCGTAGGGCTTCAAAATGTATTTCTAAAGCCTCTTCTGTCACCAAAGAATGTTGGGCTAGAGAACCTCTTGTATCTCTTCTTTCCACGATTCTCTGATCCTGCATAAACTGTGGTGATAATGGATAAAGTGCATATTCTGAAATATTAAATGGAAGCATTTGTTTTTCAAAGTTCAGATATTAAAGCATACATATAATTACAGTATGTATTTTCCTTTTAAATTGTCAGTGATATGTAATTTGTGTTTGCAATTTCAATCACAGTGAAAGGATAATACAGTCAAGGGTAAATTGTTTTTCTGCCTCCCTCCCCTCCCCTGCTTCCTCACCCCTGCCCAGAATCATCTAAGACTATTTCCAGGGAAACTCATTTACTCTGGCAGCAAAATCTGGTCTCATGATGAAGGTGGCTTATTGAGCAGAGATTCAAGAGATAAATACCAAAACCCTGGGAAGTATATTCTGGAAGTGGAGTAACTGGTTTCACCACATCCAGCTCAAAGCAGCATCCCTAACAAGCTGGAGTGATGTGGACATTACTGAACATAGAGAACGGAATGATCAGGGGGACCGTACACGAGGGAAAGAAACTGGAAAGGATGTGGGGCGGCATTGCAATGGGGAGGGAAGACACATGAGTTGTCTTTTCTTCTAAAATCACATCCAAGGGCTAGTGAAGTTTCCCTCAGATATCTCAGAAACATTGTTATCCCAACCGTGAAGACTCAGGCCAACCTATTAATACCAGCAATGGGATGAGAAGCTAGCCAGGACCTGAGTCCTGGTGAAAACCAGCCACGAAGGGGATGACTAAAGAGGGTTTGTTAGTACGAGTCCTGTTAACGTGGAATGTTCTCATCATCTTGCTTCTAAGAACTTGGTGTATATTTTCCTTTAAATGCTGTAACTCCTCTGGCAGCCACACAGGCGTAATATTATGCCAAGTGCTCAGGATGAGAATCACAGGATATGGCAAAAATATGATCTCTATCTTCATCCTTTTGATACTAAATTAACATGTAAGACTATGTTGGAATAAAGGCACCAACCACCCGGGACTGTGGTTGCTGGGCATTAAATATGAGAGTTTAGACATTGGGGGCACCTGCGTGGCTCTGTCAGTTAAGCATCTGACTTCAGCTCAGGTCATGATCTCAGAGTCCTGGGATTGAGCCCTGCGTGGGGCTCTCCACTCAGCGGAGAGTCTGCTTCTCTCTCTCCCTCGGCTCCTCACCACTCTTGTGCTCTCTCTCCTTCTCTCTCTCTCTCTCAAATAAATAAATAAAGTCTTTAAAAAAATAAATAGTTTTTTAAAAAGTTTAGACATTGGTAAAAGTAAAAGAAAAGACACTTGCATTTTAGCTTTTGGGATATGTGAACTCTCTTTTCCGCAACCCATTGATAATAGAGGACATCTCTGAATTTAAACAGAAATCCCAAAGACATAACGATATGCTTTAAAATGCATGGCCACAGCATGTGTAAGATCGTGTTGCTGGTGTCCAATACTAAGAGTCTTAAAAAGCAAACAGAGGCACAGTGGTGAGGGTGCACACGCTTGCCTTGTTCCCAGGCTTAGGGGAAACCTCCACCATTTCACCATAAACTCTGGCGGCAGTTTTTCTTGGATGCTCCTTAGGAGACACAGTAAATTCCCTTTTACTCTTTGTCTGCTGACAGGTGTTGTGTTTTAATCACAGGTAGGTGTTGGATTGTGTCAGATGCCTTTCCTGCACTGATTAAAACGACCCCAAGGTTGATCTGTCGTCGTTCTTTTGCTAACGCAGTAAATGTCATGAACTTATTCTTAAATACTAAGACAGTCATGCTGTTCCAGATCCTCTAGCCTCGGGCTGACCTATTATCCTTTTTACATACTGGTGAATGCAACCTCTCTTAAAAATTTTCTAGATTTGAGATGTGTTTTTGAATTGCCTGCTCACAGGTTTTTCAACAAAGCGACTTTTCTCTTTGGAAAATGCTCCGAGCTACTAATTGTAACTGCGAGTTTTATTTCTGAGGCCATGTGTAAGCAGTAGTTAAAAATGTATTAGGAAGACACCATAAAATGCAGAACAAATATATTAATACATGCACAACGTCCCTTGGGCAGAATTGCTTGTTCGCTGTTCTCGTTGGTCTGTCTTGCCCTCTAAGCTGAAGTTTTCATCTCGGGGTTTTAGAAAGGTGGGCCTCGTAACGAGGTAAGCCGCTGACCCGGTTTTGTGTGTATGGGACAGAAAAGGCCCGGCTCCGCAGCCTGGGGCCGAGTTCCACAGTACCAGCACGCTGCTGTGAGGGGAGCGCCGAGGGGAGGCCTTCCAGGGGCTGGGGGGCTGCATGGGGACTTCCGGGACCCGTGGAGCCCTGTGCCCCGTAAGCCCAGCACTCAGAGAGGAAGCAGCCCTTCTGGTCCAACGGTTGTTCTGATGATGTAATGTCTCCCCCCACACACCCCCACTCTTTCGCACTGTCTTCGGTTACATAGTGAAGATGGGGATGTTTAGCAAAGGCCTCCACGTGGCAGGCATCAGACGGTTACCCCTTCCACGGCCTTCCTTTCCATTTTTAAGAACACTGTGCCACCAGCCTGTGTGAACACACGGAAAGCCCAAGTACTATTGCAGTTGTCTTCGGGTAGCAAATGGCCGGGTGAATAGCTACGGTGAAGCCGCTCGATTCATCAGCAAGTTAACGCAAAATGTGATCATTTCATGAATGGAAAATAGGCCTTTACGTCCCTATAGAATCATGCAGAACACATTTAAGAAACGAATAGATTTGTCACTCAGAAAAGCAGGTAAACAGCTGCTTGCATTTATTAATATAATGAAGGAAAAACACCTCGAATGGATCTGCTAACATCCTTTTGAGCTAATTTGACTTTTTTACCCTGTAAACAACCTCTAAGATTCTATTATTTTTTAAATCATCTCAGCTCCACAGCTGGGAAAGATTTGCAGGAGCCCATGAAGCAGCTCGATGGTCTGTTTCAGGACCGGAACTAGGGGAACATGACTGTTTTGTTATTTATTTTCTTTTTTTCTTTCTTTCTTTTTTATTTTTTAGAGAGAGAGAAAAAGAGTGTACAAGCAGGGGAGGGGCAGAGAGAGAGAGGGAGAGAATCTTAAGGAGGCTCCATGCCCAGTGAGGAGCCCAACGTGGGGCTTGGTCTCATAACCCTGAGATCATGACCTGAGCGAAATGCAAGAGCTGGACACTTAACCGTCTGAGCCAGCCAGGTGGCTCCGGCCACGTATTTCTTACAGAGACCAAGTTACAAACGGTGACATGTTGCCAAAGCTGCTCCCCCACGAATCTTACTGAGCCCATCATGGAACTGAGACAAGGGCCCTAGGAAGGAAAACATCTTGTGCACACACCCAGTCCTTCCACAAATCTCCTATTATTTGCTGACTGTCACCATTTGGAAGCCAACTGGGGGGTGAGAAGTTTGATGTCACGGAAGAAAGGGTTCGCCAGGCAGTGTGGTGGTGCTTCTGCGTGTCGGTGCCGCCCACTCTTCTGTAAAGGCTGATGATGGTACGACGTTTACTGACCACTCTCCACGTTTTAGGCCCTCTGCTAAGCTCATTATATTCACCAGCCTGTTCAAACTTGACAAGAATTCTGTGAGATCAAATACTCTCTGCATTTGAAAAATGGGGAAAACATATCTTGGGAAGGACATTTCAGTCCCTCGAAATCAAGGCTGGTGAGCACAGAGCTCAAATACAGAGCAAGACTTGTCTGACTCTCAGCTCTGTGTTCTCAAATGCTGAATGCTTCTCTCCTTTTATGACGTAGGTCCAATGATCTAAGTGGTCTTATGTCTGTGAGCTCTTACTATTGTTCATTTTTGGAAAAGCATAAATCATTTTGGGATTCCAGAGCCAACAGGCAGTAAGGTGCAGAATGCTGGGCTGGCAAAATGAGCAGAGAGAAATCTAACCAAACAGCCTCATGTGAATTGTGTGGACTTCTTTTACGACTGTAGAGTTAGTTGTGAATTTCATCATCTTTATGATGATGGAACATTATGCATGGGTGCAGAGAAGATCCCATGTCTCTTCACCTACTAAGAGAGGAGTAAAAATGAATGCTAAGTTTCAGCATCAATGAAAATCAACTTACAGTAAATTGGTATAAAATTCTTAATTTCATAAATGCAGCAGTTGAAACAGTGGAGTTCATTGCTCCAAGATTTCTTTGCACGTTAGCAAAATAATCTTCTACTGAATACAGAGTGGGATTACATGACACTGACATCAGACCTCTTCTTCTAACAGTGACATAGTGTTGGAATTCTAAAAGTGGAGATGCAATTGGCCAATTCAGTTCATATTTTAATATTTTCATAGGGCTGGGATGTCAGGCCCTTGGTTCTTGACATTTTCTTGATGTCCTAGCACATCGTCCTTGTTCGATGGACAGCTAATTTGCTCACATTTCCTGGTGGCATAGAGTCTGAAGTGGGTAAGGCTCATTGGCCACGAGACCCTATGTCCCTCTTCCATGCAAAGAGGTCGGCCAGCTCCTGAGTGCTCATCTTCACATCAGCTGGCAAGTTGGCCACTTGCGTGTTTCTCGAGACGCATTTCTCTATTTCAGCAGAGCATCAAGGAGTTTATCGAACCTTACACACATCATGGAAAATGAACTTAGGGAAATCTTTTCCTTTCACTTCTCCCAGAATTTTTCGTAGGATATGATCAGTGATCATAGTCCGGATTCTCCCTTGACACAAAAATGAAAACTCTTTTAACTGAAGAAATGGAGAGTGTTCTTCCAGAAAAAAAGATAACCAATTATCTCCTGAATCTCCCCTCCATGATCTGTAACTCTAGCAGCAGATTAATTTGGGATAAATTTGGGTAAATTACCATAAAAACCAAATCTGTAACCAGGTAAGAAAATGTAGACTCAGACAATTTAAGATAACCTTATTGGTAGAAAAAATACTTAGTCTAACCTTAGAAAGTTATCAGTTATTATTATGTAGCACTTGGTCTCTTTTCTAGCCCAAAGTTATTGTAATATATAAAATGCATTGTAAAATAATAAACTATGTACAATAACATACAATGATAAAATTACTTTATTCCATTTTTTTTTCATTTATCTAGCAGGTGTAACAAAATGAGCATTTTATCATGGTAGCAACTGATACCAGAATTTTTAGGGTCAGGCTGTTTTGGAGAAAATGTCTGCATAATTTGCTAAAAAGTGAAGTTAGAACAGTGGGGAATGAATGTCTATTCATGGCGAAAACAACAAGAAGTGGGTCAGACTTCTCTGTAAGATCAAACATAAAAGCCAACCTTGAGATAGAGATGAAAGAAAAGATCACCATATAGGACATCATTAGCTTTCGGTGTATTGTGTGGTGACTAACATATCATAATAATAATAAAAAAATTTTAAATAAAAACAGGATTTTGAAGTACCAAAAAAAAAGAAAGAAAGAAAGAAAGAAAGAAAAAGAAAAGAAAAGAAAGAGAGGATCACAGCATGAGTGAGGGTTAGGGAGAAGGGTCCGTGATCTGGAGTAGCTTTGGGGCTCGGTGGGAGAAAGTGCAGCATCTTTGGGATAAGCAACCAAAGAATATTATAAGAGAGGAACATCGCATTTGTAGTCATAGCGTTTTTGCCTTCACGGATGTAAATTCTTTGTCCGTTGTCCAAAGTAGTAAATGAAACCCATCATAATCTGAAATTATTTGACTGGGCAAATTATGGCAATCCCAAAGAAAAAGTGAAAACAGATAATGCAGGTAGTGACAGCGTAGGGTCAGAGGTGACTGTGAGAAATAAAGGCCCCAAGGAAGTTGAAGTGTCTTGTCAAGGGTTGCGAATTTACATAGGCAAGCAAGTTTGGATCCATGCCCTCCCTATCTAGAGGTCAAAGCTTGAGGTGCAGCTGACAACTGGTTTCCTCATACTTTCATTTATTCGCAGGAGCAATTCTTAACCTTGGCCACATTTTGGAAGATGCTTGGGTAACTTTTAACACCTACTAGAGCCTAAGCCCCACCCCAGAGAGTGTGACTTTTTGGGGGAGTAGGGGGGCTGGAACCCTATCACCACTATTATTTTAAAGCTCGCCATATAATTCTAGCCTGCAGCCAAGATTAAGGAGTACTGAACTTCGTGACAACAGAAAATACAATGCTGAAAATGTCATACGAACAAGGAATTTGGAATGGTCTACTTTCTCAAATGAGGTTCCTCATTGAATCACAGAACATCCAAAATTATTTTGGGTAATAACTTTTTTTAGTCCCTCCAAGGATTCGTATAACCACTGCCATCTAGATGCATACATACAATGGCTGTCTTGGGGCAATTAGGGCTTAATTTTCTCACAGAACCCCAGTTATCCAGTAGATAGAAGAGGGGGCATTACAAAGAGTGAAAACTGCACACAGAGCGGCATAAATATTTAGGGGCACATTTCATAGTCTTGAGACAGTCACTCCTGTGCCCATTAAGGACATAGCTAAGTAATCATGGCACTTTTCAAAGTTGGGAAAGCCTCTGTCATGCAAACCTCCTTAACATTTGTCCCTTTTAGCAACCAACACCAATCAATTTAGGTTATGCTATGCATTGAAACTAGTAGCGTCATGGTGCTAAGCAAGGTGACCAAATTATTCATCATCCAAACTGGGACAGTGTGAGCATTTGTGTGTTCGAGAAGCACCATAATGGTTAAGCTGGAACATCAGGGGTCAGCCGGGACCTCTTCGAGCACACCAAGTTGCAGACTTACCCCAGGGCGGGATAGTCAGGAGCGCTATTGGGAGGGAGACTCACTTGACCAGCACACAGAGGGCCACATTATGAAGAGAAAAGTAGTATGTTCCTTGGAGTCAGACAGAACTGGGTTTAGTTACGAACCTTTGCATCGATCAGCTCTGCTGGCCTTGGCATGTCCAGCACTGGGTACTTGAATTAGCTAGCTCGGTCAACATTGTATTCCAATTGCCTGGCTGTTATGGAATAGCTTCTCAATAAGTCTGTTTGACTCTATGGACAAATGAATGAATAAATATATTCCAGAATCTCTCTCCATTTAATTTGCCCTGCTGTGAATGTATTCTGTAGAAATTGATGTCTCTCATTATTAGGACTCATAACTGAACACCTAAATCCAAATACAGTCTGTCAGCCCTTACATAGGGAAGTTATGCAGTCTAATATTTTACATGTTTATTTAACAGCTTTATCAAATGTTGTCCTTATTAACCTGGGATATATTAAAACCCCTAAGTCTTTGTACACGAAATTGCCTTAATTGTCTCCAGAGTGTACGTGCATGTTCGATGGGTTGAATTCAGGATTTTTACGTTTATCCCTGTTAAATTTATCTCAGGTATTTTGGTTCTGTGTTTCCCCTACATTTGATTGCTCTAAGTTTCATTCTGTCTTTATCATCATGTTTCTTACCAGCTTGGCGGTAGTGAGAATTAGTAAGTAGTCTTAGGTAACAATATTGAATAAGAAGGGGAGAAGGGAAGAATACAGTGCCCTCCCCTACAGGCTCTTCTGTCCATTGACATTACTTAGTTCATGAACTTTAGTGGGTATGGTTCTCCTGTCAATAGCAAATCAACACAACGGTGTTATCAGATTTTATCATATTATCTAAACAGAATCTTAGGGAGGTATTTTAGGTGCTCTCTGCATTCCCCCTCAATTGCTTTAGCAATTGGCACTCTACCAATCGCCATAATTTATATTTGGCAGGCAAGCATAACAAGTACATGGAAAACATTTTGACTGCTTTATAATCTTTTCTTTAGGAGATCTGAGCAATCCATACTGCAAAGACATGGTTATATGATTAGGACCCAGTATAACACCTGGTCTGTAATACACACTCAAGAATCGGGCTGAGGAACGTATCTTTAAATGTCTGATGATTTACTTAAGGACTTAGAGGATTTCCCTTTAAATAGTGAAAAGGATGTAGGTTTGTTATTAGCCAGATAGATGTTATGTTGCACGAGAATATTCCTAGTTTGTTAAAATAAGAGACCAAGAGGGCACCATAAATAGTTAATTAACAATGAAATATTTAGCTTAGAACTTCCTCAAAAGCACTGAATTTTTTTCAGAATATTTGCTTAGACATTTGAGAATCTAGAATCTAACAACATATCTCCATGTTGCTCTCTGTTGTAACATTCCCCATTATTTTGTGGCTCAGTGCATTTTCTTGGGCTGTTTCCTGATTCTGGGAGGTTCTGTCCTCAGAATTTCAGAGCTGGAAAAGACCAAACAATAATACAGTGTTATATGCCTCTCCAGTAATCAGTGAGAAGAAGGAGATCCAGAAAATCGCTTTTGACCTGCAGCTGTCAGTAACTTTCATCTGCTGACTTCCAGTATAGAGGGTAGCATAGATGGTGGGGAAGGTCCCAGGTTCTGGGTCCAGATTGCCAGAGTTTGAGTCCTGGTTAGGTCATTTACAGAAGCCATGTGATCTTCGCTGAATGACTCATAACTTCTGTACCTCATTCCCTCATCTCTAAAATGGGATAATCACATCCCTGACCTCACTGGGCTGTTACCAGGATCAGCTTGAGCTAATAGATGTGAAAGCCTTAGCAGAGGGGGTGCCATGTATGAGTTAGATCCCATTCTTGTCAATATTACCCTCCCCCTGCCTTCAGGAGGCAGCTCCTGCTCCCCTCTTCCAAGAAATCTGTCCAGCCGTTTCACCTGTTTCGTCCCAGTAATTCTGTTTTGCCAATTAGTTTGTTCTGCCTTAGATAACTCAATGTCTTTCTCCCTGGGTAAGGTTGCCTGCCCTATAGACCCAATGGAATATTTCAAATCAAATACATGCTTGTTGAATGGAAGTACATTTTCCTTTAGGGTACTGAATTTTAGAGATAGCTTTATCTTTTTTTTCACATCTTAATAGTTTTTAATGGAGAGTTTTTATTCCTGGAACAGAGCTCTTAGCAAGCTTATGAACAATTCCTGTTAGGCCTCTTGAAAGAGGAAGTTCATAATTGGATCTGAGAAGGAAGCCCTGTTCCCTGAGCCTAATAGCCCCAGCCCTGAGCAAGCCCAAGAGAAATCACAAGGCAGGGGGTTTTGCTTTATATATATTTTTTTTTTCTTTTCTTTCTTTTTTTTCTTTTTAATCAAAGAGGACAAAGATGTCAGAGAACTTTCTTTAAATCTCTTTTTCTTCTGTTTTTGCTAACTTTATCTCTCTGTCTCTCTCTCTTTTACTTTCTTCCTATTCAAAGTTAATTGATTTGAAGTACTACTTAAGAACTTACTATCCAGAGCTGACTACTCTCCTCTGGTTCCCTGGATATTCTTTCTGTTTCTTAAGAAGTTCAACTTTTAAGAAGTGAAATTCAAAGAAATGTCCATGTTTATACTTCAGGTAGTATGTCTCTTGGAAAAATGAAATAAAATTCCCCAGTCAAAATGGCAAGATAGCTTCTTACCAAATTATGAGAATGCTTTTTAAAATGTAAAAATAAAATGTTCTTCTTGTTACATTCTGGAGCTAAAAAATAGAAGAAATGTAGTAAGAGTATAAAAAAGTGAACAGAAAACACAACTACCTATGTTGTTCTGAAAAACGATGGACAAATAGTATAATTGTGTATGTTAAATGGAATAAAATAATCATTTGTAGTGCATAAAGAAATTTCAACTACCTCATCTGTGTATATTTATCTGTTTGAAATGCCAACATATTTTAAAAATAATGAAATTTTCCATTAAGACACATCATCACATGATTTTAGTTTTTGCATATTCATTTTCTCTACATATTAATTTAGAATATGTAATAATAATGGAGGTAATTGGCTAACTTGTTTAAGTTATAAAATGGGCTAAGTAATTATTTCACATCATCAAAAATGAGATATACTATCTTAGTTTTATAGTCTCCACAATGATCAGTTTTAATAACTGTATTATACTTCATTCTGTTATATCAGGAACCTGAAATCTGAATTATTTTATGACTCAAGGTTGCATGATGTCATTGAGCCAGTGTTTCCAAGAAGCAAGCTGCTGTGGGGTAAAGGAAGAGAAATAAATCTTAGAAGCAATCTGATGAAAATCTTTGGTCCGTGTCTTTGAAGATAGTGCTTCTTTGGTTGGAAGAATCTAGAAATTCTGAAGCTGCAGTGCCACTGTGAGGATAGAACCTGATCACACAGAAAGCAGTTATGGAGGCCACACTCTGACCTCTCTCAAAAGCATTGCTGATTGGACCTTTTACAAGTTACTCTTTTTTTTTTTTTTCTGTATATTTAATGATCCCTTGTGAAAATATGAGGAAAAAAATCCTCCCAAACACTCTTCTGCATTTCAAACCTGGTAGAGGAGCATGAACTTTCAGATGTGATGAAATCTCATGTGAATCTCTTGTGATTCTCAGGTGAAGTTTCAAGTCTCTGCTCTGTCTGTAGGTTTCTTAAACTCTCTAAAACGTCATGCCACACTTACTCATTTATTCAACGATTCCTGTTCTCTTGGAGCTTACCACTGAACCTTGGAGGGTACAAGTAAAGGAATCCCATTCTTTAACAGCATATTACAGAAATCTTTACCTGGTGTGACGTGTCAAGGAAGTCTTCTCTGAGGGAGTGATCTTGAAATGTGAGGAGGTATAGGAGTAAAGTTGGGGTATGGGATGGAAAAAACCCATTGGGGAACATCTCATACAGAAGAAACAGAAAGTACTCATTTCCTGGAGTGTAGGGTAGCATGTCTCTTCCAGGAAGAAGAGAAGGCTGTGTGGTTGACAGGATTAAGCAAGTGATTGAGTGGAAAATGTCTAACGGTCTCTGGTACAGAGATATTTGAGATGTTCTTTTTTTAAAAAAACAAATAAAAATCAGAGTGAGTAGAAGGTCAAACTTTTCCTAATAATTTAGTCCTAACTTAGTCATTCTCTTTTTTTTCTCCTATAGTTTTTATAGAATTATATGCTCTCTATGCTATTTTGCAACTGGTTTTACAATATTTTAGGCCAGATTCACTGATGACATTTTTGTCTTTAGAAATGTACCTCATTTATGACAAATTACCAACCAACAGGAAGAACGTATCTATGTGTTCACCCATGTTTGATGCTTCCAACAGAATAGCTCCAAAATTCTCTGCCTTTAGTAAAAAGCATCCTTGTCTGAAAAGTTTACTCTTGACTGCTAGTTTGGACTTTGTTCCAACCAACTCTCTTAATATTTCCAGGAGGGAAGAATTAGGAGCAAAACACAACTTGCATTTGCTCGAGAAGGTTTGATGGGCTTAACAGAGCAAGGCTCTAGAACAGATACTTCTTTCTCACCCGACAGGAAGGGTGAGGAACTTTGCAACTGACAAGTGAAAGGATGTATATTTTGTGTGTCCCATTTATAGGGGAAATACTAGGGAACGGAGAGGTTGTAGACATGGCAAAGTGTCATCTCTTCATGTGAAATACCGAAGCACTTATCAATGAACATTTTAGTGACATGCCAATAACTCACTACATGGGAAATCTTTTTTTTTTTTTTTTAAAGATTTTTTTTTTTAATTTATTTATTCGACAGAGATAGAGACAGCCAGCGAGAGAGGGAACACAAGCAGGGGGAGTGGGAGAGGAAGAAGCAGGCTCATAGCGGAGGAGCCTGATGTGGGGCTCGATCCCATAACGCCGGGATCACGCCCTGAGCCGAAGGCAGACGCTTAACCGCTGTGCCACCCAGGCACCCCACTACATGGGAAATCTTAAAACTCCCTGGAGAAGTTCCGATAATCGAGTGACCTTTCGCAGAAATCACGAAAGTTGAGATCAATAGGGGCCTAAACAGAAAGATGGCCTACTATCGATGGCACGCACCTAAGGAAAATCTGAAATGCTAAATGACATCAATTACTTGACACAATCTCATTATTCTTTTAAGTGGGATGAGGTGATAAATTGGTCTTTATAAGGTCATCAATAATCACTTAAATTAAGATACATGCTGTAAATCATGTCCAAAAGCAATCTGCAAACACGTGGTCTCTCGGCACCGCCCACGTGTGTTTGAGAAGGCAACTTGTCCAGACAGACTACACGATCCCCAGCCACTTTGGAAAGTTATGCAGGAGTCAGCTACACTGGGTCACTTGGCGTGTCTCCTATTTTATGAGATCTGATCGTGGACGCCTGCAGTAGAAAAAAAACAGAAAACTGGAGCAGGGAAACAATTCTGTTAGAAACACTGTTTCTGAAAATCTAGATGAATGCTGGCAGATATAAACGATTCGGCTCAATTAATAATTTGGTGTTCTTTAAAAATAGCTGGATAAATGATATGGCATATACTCACTCGTCCCAACTTCCAAGGTTGGTCGCCCCTGGAAACTGGCAAACGGAGGCTTACAGTGAGTTTCTGGAGATAGCAGTGTGTTGGTGGGTTTGTGTTTGCATCACATTCCTCAGGTGGTCTGACTCCGGTTCTAGAGTCAGTGAAGACTGGATGCTTCTCTCCCTCGCTCATTAATCCTTCGTACCCAATAAAGCTTCAAAGAAGATGCTTATTAGTCGATGTAGCAAAATGATTATAAGTAGATTTTAAAAGAAGATAGTCCGTCATCAAGTCCTGGGTTGGCCACTAAATATATGAATTACTTGGGGGAAATTATCTTAGTGCTTTCTATTTGCAAGGAGATAATCCTAGTACACTCCTGCAAGGGTGGATATGAGTGTTCAGTGCAGACACAGGATGTATTATGAATAACTGCTCCGTGACCTGTTAGGTACTGCTCTTACGAGGGAAAAAGATAGAAGAAGTATCTTTTTACCCCTTTTAGGATATTCTGGATAGGTGGTAAAGAATTCTTGCATAATTCATGACGACAATACTTGAAAAGCAGCAGGGAGTGTCTCCCCCTGGTGGGCATTCTCCTTGGGAGGTGGGGGGTTCTGGAGCCAGATTGCTTGGGCTCTTAGCGCCTAGGAGACCCAACAGTGTGGTTTACTGAAACAGTCTGCCTCATCGTCTTTGTCTTTACGTGCCAAACTCATACTGTGCTTGGGAGATTTCCTACAGAGTGTCTGTGGTATGTAGCGGGCGCCCAGTGGGGGTGAGCTATACTACCTACAGGAAAAGCAAAATGCTAAGGAAATTCCGAAACGGCCACTGGGCCTATTGTTTATGGAGTGGGTGGAGATGGGTGGGTACTGTCAACCCAGCAGCTTACGCCTGTGGGGGTGTCCCAGTCCAGTGGAAAGGCACAGGTGATTTCAAATGTGGTTTTCCCTTTAAAGGAAGACTTTTCTTTTGTTTAGCTATAGTGCAAGAAGGATTTAATCTGTGCTAATATGAAGTATTAAGAAGGAATCCCAAGAGGCTGAAAGGAAGGAGATGGATAGGTTGTTTCGGAGAAGCAGTTATTGCCCCAGGGATGCTGGCTGTGACCGAGTAGTAGACGATAGCTCCCGTGTGTCTCTAGGGCTCGTCGGAAGCTGGCCAGGATTCTCAGCTGGGAAACTGGGATGTGTCCATCCTCCAAGTGGGGCTATTGCTCTCCTTCTGACCCCTCTTTTTCTTCTTCTTCCCTTTCTTGTCCTCCTCCACTTGGCTCCTCCTCCTCTTTAGCTCTCATGTGTACCTCTCTCATGATTTGTAGCAGCTGAAGGAGTTTGACATTTTTTTAATGTTTTTTTATTATATTATGTTAGTCACCATACAATACATCCCTGTTTCTGATGTAAAGTTCGATGATTCTTTAGTTGCGTATAACACCCAGTGCACCATGCAATACGTGCCCTCCTTGCTACCCATCACCAGCCTATCCCATTCCCCCACTCTCCTCTCCTCTGAAGCCCTCAGTTTGTTTCTCAGAGTCCATTTGACTACTAGTTTGGAAGTAGAAATGCCAGTGTCCCCAGCCCTGCCCCATGACATCAGTGAGGAATAATAAGGGGGTGTTAATAGCTGTGTTTTCTTCATTACAGTAGAACTGCAGTTAATATGTACAAAAGGGATGATGGAAATAACACCATTGAGCAGACATCCCAGTAATAATTATTTCAGGCAATTGGCATCGATGGATGCTAAAGCTACTAGCCTATAGTATGATGAAAAAGAAGATATTTGCATATTCTGGAAGTATCTTTCCATAAGATATTCATTAATTGCCTAAGAGGAAAATAGTAACTTTACAGTGGAGAAACCTGGAAGACATCACATTAACCATCAATCAAAGGGAACATCACAAGTAATGAGATGTGTCAGCACCACACATGCCCTGATACGGTGTAAAGAGCAGGCAGGGCACCACTATGGCAGTGCTGTTGCCCGAAAGACAGACTCTGAATTTAATCTTGATGAAGCATTAGACAAACCCAAATTGAGGGACATTCTAAAAGTAAAAATAATTATTTTCTGGGGATTACTTAAACAAATCATCCTGAGCATATAATCCAATCTTGCTTTGCCGTAAAAACATCTTGCAAATAAATAATTAGAAGATTTGTATTCAGCATATGGAATTATTCTAAAGCTTTTGGCAGATAGAATTATCCATATGTCTTAACTAAATTCATAAAAATAACTTATTGCCTTTCCAGAATAATTTCAAAACCAGACGTGTTATTAGGGCTCCAAAATTTATTTTATTTTTTACATGAGCTGAAGCTATTTAATATGAAAATATTCTAGGATTTTCCGTCAAAAGCAATGGAGGTGAGCATACCAGGAAAGCTTACTGCAGGATTTATTTGCACATTTTCTCTCTGTGTGTTTTCCTTCTGTCGTTTGAAAAGAAAATAAAGAAAAATGCATTTTCTTCATGTTGTTCTTCTCTTTTTGAAATACTATTTGCTGTTTGAGAAAGAGGCTTCTCGTTTGGAGCCCTGGTTTCCCCCGCCAGTGGAGGTGGAATATTCCGCAACTACCGGTGGCTACAGCAAGGGTTGCAGAAGAGAGCAGACAAATAGCTCCCTTTCCTGATTCTGGCTCCTTGCGCCACTGACTACGTCTCGGACTTCTAGACTTAGGAGCTTCTGCTCCCAATGATCTGTTCCTTCTTATCTTTCCTTACTTTTCTGAACTCTGCTGGTTGGAGTCCACTCTCAATAACGACGTTACATGTTCCAGACTGGGTTTTCCTTGTGACGTCAATAGTGAAAAGAAATGCACCAGTCTGCTGCTGCCTCCCGAGGCAGGAGTCCATGCAGCCATGTCCCGGATGTGAACAAAACTGATGGATTTCGGAGTCAGTACATCATCACTGTATTAGTTCCCTGTCGCTGCTGGGACAAATCATCACTAATTGGGTGGCTTAAAAAAATATAACTTTAGGGGCGCCTGGGTGGCTCAGTCGTTAAGCGACTGCCTTCGGCTCAGGGCGTGATCCCAGCGTTCTGGGATCGAGCCCCACATCAGGTTCTTCCGCTGGGAGCCTGCTTCTTCCTCTCCCACTCCCCCTGCTTGTGTTCCCTTTCTGTCTGTCTCTCTCTCTCTGTCAATTAAATAAATAAAATCTTTAAAATATATATATAATTTTATTATCTGACAGTTCTGGAGGTCAGAAGACCAAAATAGGCTTCACCAGGCCCATGTCAAGATGTTGACAGCACTGCCTGTCTTCTGGAGGCTCTCGGGAAGCTTGCATCCCCCCTCTAGAGGCTGCCTGCCTTCCCTTGCTCCTGGTCTCCAGGCAGCTATCACATCAGTCTGACCTTAACTCCCCCAGCCACTTATTTCTCCTGTGGAAGACCCTTTTGGTGACCGTGGGTTCATCCAGATAGTCCAGAATAATCCCTCTATCTTGAGAGCCTGAGCATACACATATCTGCAAAGCCCCTTTTGCCACGTAAGATCACCTATTTGCAGGTTCTGGGGATTGGGAAGTGGGCCTTTTGGGGGGCCATGCCTCTGCCTATAATACTCAACCTGCCATCAATATGCAGTAAGGATGGGCGGAAAAGGCAGGATTTTGAGGATGTGGAGAACAATCTACCCTACTGGGGTCCGTTGATGTGCTGAATATGATTATTCATATTCATGCGGTGGTTTTTAAACTTTATTTCATGGGACACTACGGTGCATGGAATATCTCTCCGCTAGTTTCAGATGAAGTCTGACCCATGAGAAGTTTGTTGATTGACGCTCTTCTTCATCTCCGGCATGGACTAAGGTAAAACACACGACAACAGTTGAGATCCTAAGGCTCAGAGACAATATAGGCTGTAGTTTCACATCAGTCTTATCAGAATTGAATAGTAAATGGCTAATGGGGAGGAAAACGAGTTTAATTTTTTGGTGTGATGCCTGGCATAGGCACATGTAGAGAGGAATTTGATAAATGTTTTCATAAGAATGATTGCAACCACAATGACGAATGGGAGTAGCGCCCCTTCCCTTAAAAAGGGATCTATAAAGTACGTGGGATGGTTCACGAGTAAGAATCGAACAGTGGCATGGAGAGAACCATTACACCCTAGGGAAAAGGACCCCAAAGCAGAATCCCGTGCCTCACTGACGTCACCTTCAGAAACTGCAGCTCGAGTTGCTCTGCTCCTAAATCCCCAATACTGTCAGGTAGCCTTTTCCAAAGATGTGTGTGAGTCAGGGCTTTGGTGAAGATTGGGCTGAAAACGAGCAACACTCTGACCTTTGACACCACCCAGGACCATTCTTCCAGTGTCTGCGGAAGAGGGGAAAATCCGCTCAATCGACAGGGCGAGCTTGCGAAGCGTGCTGGGACTGCTCCCCAACCTTCTCCTGAGACAGCATCGCGGAGCTGCCCCTGCTGACGCGGGAGATCCATGCGGGTAATTTAGCTCAAGGACGCGTCGCTGCAGAAATGGGCATAGTAACCCTCGTGTCTACCCTTCTGGCTCTTTGTATTTGTGGAATGAAATAAAATTTGCTTGGAACAATTTGTTTTATCTCTCATTTATAATTTACTGTTTTCTGAATCAGAGTAATCGTGCCATTTGACTAAGGAGTAATTTTACATGCCTAAACAGCACAACACACCCCCAGTAAACAAATAAAACGATGACTGGCTGACAAGGAATTCACGCTGGAGCAGTTACAATTCTTCCTTTCAACAAGAATCGGGATATAAATGTCGAGCAAACCCCAAAGAAAATTCAGAACAAATCTGTGCTTAGGAAGATTATAAATCATCAGAGCTTGGAGGAGACTACTGTCTAAGATCTCAACACCAATCACGAGCTTTTGTGAAATTGTTTCCTTGTGCCACTCTTGGAGTAGAGAGTATGCGTGGCTGAGAGGTGCACACTTCGGGAAAAGCGTGTTTCCTCCCATATTTTAAGCCACTCCAGCGCTGTATGTTGGGGAGATAAAAAGCGATCACAGCTCCCCTTTGTGACCTTTTATTTGCATTGTTTCGTAAAAGTAGTTAAGGCAGCCCCTAAAATAAAAATAATGGCACAACAACAGGGGAATATTGGATGGCATGCCTAGAGAAATGCCCAAAAATACACAAAAATGGGAAGTCATACTATGATCTCTAGCCAGTGATAAATAAGGCACCCAGAAATGAAAATGTCTCTGTGTCTGCCCGTGTGTGTGGCTGACTTCCTAAAAGAATGTATGGAATGGGTTCCACTAGAAACCCAGAAGAGACATTATCATTTCGGAAATGAAAGCCGTCTACGTAGAGCTCATCTCTGTTAGGGGATCGCCATTGTGGCCCCATTTGTCAGCTGTAACTTCTCTAGGAATTGTGTCAGGCGCATGAGCTTTGACAGAGTTCATTTTTATCAGCTAGACAGACGTGGACAATGTCTGGCATCATAATAAGAATAACCTTAAACATGTATTTTTTTTGTTTTCCCTTGCACATAATTATTATTTTATTAATTAACTTCTCTCTAGGATAGAAGGAATGCATTATTAACAGTGCCGAGTCAACAATTTTTGAAAATTTTATATTAGGGGATCCAGCTAAATAAAACTAGGATGTCTTTAAAACAGTCCAATGATTATATTTGTTTGTTATCTTTTTAATTTTTTTCTGAAATTAAAAAAAAATCGTATTGCCTTTGCTGATTGTAAAAACATGCAAACAGTTCAAAGCAATATCCATTTGAACCAGTATTCATCTTTTAATTCTCTTTGTGAAATACCTGAGTTGGATTTTATAACTATAGTGACCTAGGAGCAATCGGGTAGAGGAAGTAAGAGGCCAAATGTCTTTCTATTGTATAAATTCAGACGCACTCCATTTCTTTCCTTTTCTTTGCAATTTTTGCAATTTTGCAAGTATAATTGAGGCTGGTCCTCATGAATACCAGACATATAACATGTAAGTAAATTGTCATCCTGACAGTCCATAACAAATTGACTTCTGATTTTTTCAAACATTTTTACAATTCACTGAAGAGCAATTGAATGTTCAGATAAGAACAAAAACCATATATATATATATATATATATGAAGATTTTTTACTTATTTATTTGAGAAAGAGAGAGAAAATGAGCAGAGGGGAGAAGCAGGTAGAGAGAGTGGCAGGTTCCCCACTGAGCAGGGAACCCAATGCGGGACTTGATTCCAGGACCCTGAGATCATGACCTGAGCTGAAGGCAGACGCTTAACCAACTGAACCACCTAGGTGCTCCTAAAAGCTATATATTTTTACAAATGTTAAAATGAGGGAGATAACTTTAGTAATTAATTTGCTTATTTCAGTTGCCAGTGTGATGGATATCGTCACATTTTATGGTTTTGCCTCTTTTTTCTTAAGGAAATAGTTCACGTATCATGTTGATTAAATATTTTTGAAAGAAGTGGCTTTAGAAGGGCTAACAAAGACATTAAAATTTTTGTGCCATTTAATTATTTCATTAGAACTGTAGGTTCAACCTGGAAGGGATCTCAAAGTTGAACCACCCAGCTGGGGCATCCACACGTGTCTCAGTGTCTTTGCCCAGTGCTTACCCAATCTATGCTCAGAACTTCTCTAGAATGTGAGGTCTGCTGCCTCCTACAAGAGGCAGTTCCGTTTGTATTTAATGCTATTCTTTCTTATCCAAAACTTATATCTCTTTTTCGGTACATTCCAGGATTAGCTTTATAGCAATATTACATGAGTCATGTCCTATCTGCAGAAAAACTGCCTGATTTTGGATACAGGCACAGATGATATACCCAATAGCTGATATTATGTTAGAGAATTTTTATTCTCAAATGCAGCTTTAAAATTCTAGAATTTTTTAGAAATAATGTAACTGTTTCTATTTGCTTATTTTTTTTAATTGGAGAATTGCTTTTAAATAAATCATATACAAATCTACAAACCAAAATTAGAAAGAACTATAAACTCCTATGAAGAAAAAAAATCTATTCAGAACATAAGCAGTTCAATGAATCTTTAGTCTGTGGGACCAATTAACCTTAGCTCCAAAAGGCAAGAAATTCCACTGATGTTATCAGGTTATTTATTTATTGGGTTTGAGTAGAATTATGATTTTTTACACTCAGCTTGGTTCAAGGTACCCCTCTTGCCATCGACTTTTCTTCCCCGTATAGGGCAATGGGAGATCAGATTTAGTGTCTGTCAGTTCTTTGAGGAAAAGTTAAGACTTCTGATTCTAGAGCACTTATGTGTCATTTTTAGAGTATATATAAATGATCTTTATTTTTGTGGTATTGCATGGACGTGTATGAAAACTAGATTGTGTGTTATCTCTTGCTGCATACTAATTAGCCCCAAAACTTAACAACTGAGACAAACAAACGCGTTTCATCTCACAGTTTCTATGCGTCAGGAATTCAGGAACAGCCAAGCTGACTGGTTCCTGCTCGGGGTCTCCCTGGGGGCAGCAGCTGTGGATCTGTGGTCATCACAAGGTGCCTCCAGGAAAAGACGTGCTTCCCGACTCCCATGGGCCTTAACATACAGCTCCCTCCTAGCTTTCCCTAGCAGTGAGTGATCTAAGAGCGAGAGAAAGAGAGAGAGCCCAAGCCACAAGCGTCAGTCTTTTTGTAACCTATGAAGTGCATAAGTCTTGGAGATGAAATGTCCAGCATGGGGAATATAGTCAATAATGTGGTAATAAAGTTGTATGGTGCCAGATGATGACCACACTTATCGTCGTGAGCGTTGAGTAACTGTAGAACTGTCAAATCAATATGCCGTACCCCTAAAGCTAATAGAACACTCTCTGCTAATTATGCTTCCATAAAAAAAGACACACAGAGACTGAAGGGGGGGGATAGGGAAAGATATTCCATGTAAATGGGATGAATACCTGGTCGACAGGAAAAGAACTCACCCTGGGAAATTAGAATCAAGGTTTCAGAGCACAGGGGATGGTTAGGGGTCCAACATGGGACGACTTTGAGTAGATCATAGGACAGGTTATTCAGAATGTCTTCCAGCCAGTCCCAGGAAGTAAATTCTACATTATTAAGGAGGATAATTGAGAGAAAGAATGGTGTTCGAAGAAGAGTTAAACAAAGCATTGTGTCGCTTTGTATGAAATTGAGCAAATGAGGTAGCTGTAACGGAGGGCACCAGGGAAGCGAGGAAAGGTCCCCAGGTTGGCCAGCTGGATGTTGGAAGCAAACTGTAGCCATGAATACCGGTGTGATGGGAACCCGTGTCCTGGAGAGGCTGGAGAGCCCAACAACAGGTTTTCACAGGCAGAGAGGGAGGACTGATTTCTTCGTTCAAGGGTTTGTTGATGAAGTCAGATTGACATGGGACAATGGAAGCGTGATAAATAGTACAACTAAATATGTAAAGACTGGCAGGAAGAAGGGATGAGTCTGGGAAGAGGTCAGTGTGAAGTATCTGCAAAGGTTGGGAAGGCAGCTTGAACCTCGGGTGGGTCTTAGATGTCAGATTATAGGTTTCACCCACACTGCAGTTAATGTGTCCAGGTAGGGTGTCTCAATGTTGTAGTTAAGCACGGGAAAACCTACGGAGCTGCCGGGTCATAGTGGAACCCATCATTTCGGTGTGTCTTTCAAAATATATTATAGACGATTTTAAATGGAAAGTACAATGCACAGCTGAGTGACCTAATTTGGCTGCATTTTCAGCCAGAGAAAAGGTAAGCTATGATGCCACATATGTGATTATACAACTTAATTTTCCTCATATTCAGAGTTAAGTCCTTTTATGGCAGCAGTAATTAATTTGGGTGAAATGTCACAAACATATTATTTTTCTATTGATTTGGGAAGTTTGGATTTATTTTTTTTTTTTTGGAATGATGAAATCTGCTATGTTGTCAGTAAGATTCATGTGAAGGAAAGCTTGCCAGTTTTCGCCCACCGCTAATCCTACGTCTGTTTCAGTCTAGGTAGTACAGTAGGTACTGTTGTTTCCAAGCAGAGGAGACTTTGTTGTGCACAGAAAAAGAATCTCTTATTTTGGACCCCATTTTTTCCCCCTTAGGTTGCCGGGCATTTGGAAGTGGAAATAAAATCCAATAAAATTTTACCATCAGAATTAATATATTCTCTAATTCATCTTTTGACTTTTTAAACTCACCGGTCCCTCATGCTCATAATAAAAAAGAAGAAAATTAGCACTTGTTTATGAAGACAGGATGTGTACAAGGCAGAGAGAAATTCATAGATACATGTCCTATATACAAATTGTAATAAAATCAGTTAACTTTGTGTATCTCGGTTCACCAATTTATGACATTTTAAAAATAAGTTAGTGAAAGTAAATTTAAAGAACTATGTTATGTTTACTAAAATGTCCCACAGAGTTTGTTCTGAAAATGCAAATATTGCTAGACTATTGTTTTTCTCCTGTGGGTTTTATTTGCAGTTAAACATTGTAATTCATCACTTGAATTTTTATCTGGCAATGACAGTTGTGATTTTATCTTTATATATATTGAAGTTATGAAACTCTTGCTTCTAGAATGTTGAGCAAGGGTAAAATCATCTGTAGCTATTGATAAAAAGTAAATTTTAGAATAAGTCTATTTTTAAAATATTATTTTAATAGCCTGATTATTTATGATTTCCACTTCTAAGAATTGTCCCCTTCCAAAAAAAAGCCACATACATATATATAAATATGATTTTACAGAAACATTTGTAGTCAAGATTGAGAAGTAAGATTTAAGTTAATCTGTATGTTAAATAATAAATAAAAGCTTAGTTTACTAGGAGCAATGTAAGATTTGGCACCATTCTTTTTAACTGGAAAGAAGAAAAAATATTATTTAGGGATGATATGATTTTTATCCTGGAAAATGCAAGGCAATTTAATGAAAATCTGGTTGAAAAAAAATTGAGGTCAGTGAGAAAACAGACCATACAATTAATATATAAAATGAATAATATATATATATACACGTAAATATTACTGAATATAATGGAAGAAAATGGCCTACAAATTTAATTTTGAAACAATAACAATTACTCATAAAATACATAGGTAGAAATTTAACAAGGAATATCCAGAATCAATAAAAGCAATGCTGTATAACGATTGGAGCAAACAAAAGAGAAAGAGTAAGTGCAGAAACATTATTTCTTGCTGTGAAGCTCCATGTTACAAACTATTGATTAATCTAAAATCTCATACATAGATTCAATTGAAGCTCATTCTAAATCCTACAAACGCTTTTCATTTTCAACTCCAGAAGATAATTCTGAATCGTAGATGGAGGAATACACAGGAGCAAATGGGCAGAAGAGTAAGATTTAAGGAAGGAATTGGTTCACGGGCATTTGTTGGGGAAGTAGAATTAAAAACAAAACCATCTTCCAGCCCAGAAAACCTCTCCACTAAGGTAGGAGAGTAAGAAAGCACTGGTGTGGCTGACTGAGAATTAAACCAGGAAGTCAGGAGACTGTGGAGCGGAGAGGGGAGCAGTCTGAGAAGGAAGGACGAGAAGACCCTTCTGCAGAAGGAGCTCCTGGGTTGGCTTCCACAGAGCCCTCCTCGGACCCTCTCCTAAGAGCAGTTTGGGAGCACTGGTCAACTAAATGAATCAGTCTCTCGGCAGGTTTACCCTTCAGTGAGTTGGCTTTTGGCCATGATGTCTTCAGCAAGTAGTCTAGAGTGACAGTGAAATTGGCACGGAAATGGGCAGCAGGTCGGGGACAGAATGGAGACCCAAGAAAAACAACCATATATATAAATGGAATGCAAATAAAGAAAGAATTGTTGTTTAATAAATGCTGGTGGGATGGTGGGGTAGGCATTTGAAATAAAAACTCAAAGACAAAAAGAGGGAGGAAAAAAGGAATGAAGGAAGGATGGAAGGAAGTAAGCCTTCATACTTTTTACCAAATTATTATTTGGTATTTAATATTTATTTGTTTAATTATTTAATAATTATTTAATAATTATTTAAATATTAAAAAGTGATATCATGACAGTACATTAAATATACATATAGGGTTCTTTAAAAATAATGTTCAGTATGGGAAGACTTTTTAAAGCACATGATTATTACAAGAAATTAGTTTCACATGTAATTTTGACTACATAAAATTTTTAAAACAAAACATGAAAAATATGTCCATATAACAAAATTCCCATTTAAATGAATGGAAGTTGAATGAAAACCCGAGAAAAAAAGTTTTTTCAATATATATTACAGTCCTTCTATCCTTAATATGTATTCCTAATATATGATCAGTGTGAAGAGAAAATCCTCACAGTAGAAGAAAATAGTTAAATACACAGAATTAATTCAAAAAGGGAGAAAATAAATGGTCAGTAAAAGTGAGATATTCACCTTTTTATTTATCCTGTAATTTTACCTCGATGAATTCGTATCCACAATTCAATTATACCATTCCTATTTTTTTAAATAAATATACTCTAAAAATCGTACGAGACAATTTAAGAAGATTGATGAGTTTGCTTTTGCCATTTTCCTCTTATTTGCCTGTAATATGCAAGTAGGCCTTATTAATGGACAAGACTTACACGTAGAAATTGTGTTTTTTGTAATCAAAATATGACTTAAGACTATTATCATTTAACCTTTTTATCATTGCAAATAACATGCAAATAACATTGCAATAACAAATTAATTATTCTTTTCAAGTTTATTTATTCAGAACCACTTGCTAAAATATGATATTAATACATAAGCCTAAACTGTACAATAATACATGTTAAATATTTCCCATAAAAGCCAAAGGCTTCTTTTCACTTTGGCAAATAGAAATGGGATTATTCTCTTCTTCTTTGTGTTCCCTTCTGACTGGATCTGGAAAAGATGTTCCTCCTTTTGGCAAGAAGACTGCTATTAATGTATTTGACAAATCCAGGTTAGGTTTTTTGTTTTGTGTTTTGTTTTAAACTTACATGGCTTTCATAGACCACACACAATGGGAAATTCTTCTCACAATATTTCCCTAATCAGAAAAATGGGTGTTTTTGCCGGAAAGCAAAGAGATACTCTACCCTTTGTTACGTACACACTGCACACCACTACAAAAGCATATTTCTTCTACTCTTACAAGTTCAAATACAGCGTGAAGTCCATGACTTTCCTTTCTGAGACGCCTTTCTGAGGCCCGATGCTCTCTTTTGGTACGGCTTGAACTGGAGCCGTCGCAGTGTGCTGTGTTAACGTGTTAATGCGTGAGTCTGCATTTTCTTGGTAATACAGTTTGCAAATATTCTCGAGGCAGGATCCGATGGAACCGCTGTCGTGTGCTGTGCTGCAGCCATAACATCATGTGACAGTGACATGCAAAACACATTAAATGCAATACGAGCTCAGCAATTGTGACTTGCTGCAGGGGACATAAACAGAGCAAGGGGTACCCCTACTACTCGCCTTTATGAAAATCTACGGTGCTGGTGAAGACAACATATCTAGCAATCAGGGAGTCCAATAATAACACTGCAATGGCAGCAACAAGTCAGTATTCTGGTAACACGGAAAGCGGTTGCCTTGCAGACAGCAGATGTAATGCAGACCCAATCACGGTGATCGTTTACTAATATTTTTGAATTTGGTGTGATTTTTTTTAATATCACAATATTCAAGTTTTTTTATGCATGAAATGAAAAGTAATAACAGTACCCGATCCATAGCATTATGCTCAGGATTAAACGAGGCGATTTTTGTGACATGGTTAGCGTGGTGCTTGGTATAAATAAATCTTCAGTAAGTGTGAGCCATTCTTGTTGCTGTTGTCTCAGAGAGAGCCGAGGTTCATCTGGGAAACTCATTTCAGTGTGTGGAAATCTGGACCTTATGGTGTTTCTGTCTCTGTCACTTGGAGTCACAGCTCATTTAGCTGTGAAATTGTGAGTTGGACAGATTTTAATAATTTGTGGGTTGTCAGGTTTTTAAAAGTGCAAATCAGATTGTGTCCGCGGCTTCCCGTTGTTCCTAGGATAAAATAGTAAAGAGGGGTAGACCTTTGCCAACCTCGCTGGCCTCAGCTCCAGCTTCTCCCTTTGCCACACCACTACTCCCGCACCCCCAAGTCTGCAGGGGTGTTCCAGGGGAACCTCTCACTGACATTCTGTTGTTGTCTTTCTGGACTTCTTCCAGGCCATCCTTTGGCCGGCAATGGCCCCTTCTTTCCAGTCCCACTTACCTGGCTAGCTGTTCTCATTCTTGAAAAGTGACATCTTCTGGGAGGTTAACTCCAAGCCCAGCCCACATCAGTGCAGCTGTGAGGCACTCATGTGTGCAGGGGTGAGGAAGGGACGGCTCTCCTAGTTCACTGTAAGTACTCAGTAAATATAGCTCGTCTTGCTTCTTTTCGGCCCCTGATAGACTGTGCTCTTCTTGATGACTGTCGTCATCCTCTGGTCACACCCAGTGCCGTGGAGCGCAGTGAGGGAGGGAGCACCGTGGTCTGCGTGCACGCCGATCTGTGGGAGCTAGCACAGCGCCTGGCCACAGGAAGACTTGGACCCTGGACTGTCCGCATGAGGAGTAAATCCATGATTTCAAGTCAACTTCAGATTGTATATTTTATCTTCAGCCTGTGGGCAGGATTGCAACAATTCCCAGAAGAAATGTATCATGGGCACTGCCACACAGGGAAACCCACAATCTCCTTACATTTCCTTGAATTTCACATTCCTTACTTTTGTTCATGAGGCTTCTCCATTCACCCTTAGGGTCTTAAAAGCTGAGATGTAATTTTGTTGTAAAAAACATATATCTTTCACATTCTAAAAATGCAACCTAAACAAATCAGATGCCTAGTTTTGAGTATTTCTGTTGGTAGTGGGTTTTTTTTACCTTTTTAAATTTAAATTCAATTAATTAATATATAATGTATTATTGGTTTCAGTGGTACAGGACTGTGATGCATCAGTGTTATGCTCATTATATCACGTGCCCTCCTTAATGTCCATCACCCAGTTACCCCATCCCTCTACACCCCTCCCCTCCAGCAACCCTAACTTTGTTTCCTATGATTAAGAGTCTCTTATGGTTTGTCTCCCTCTATGGTTTTGTCTTGTTTTATTTTTCCTTCTCTTCCCCTATGATCCTCTGCCTTGTTTCTTAAATTCTTTGTATCAGTGAGGTCATATGATAATTGTCTTTCTCTGATTGACTTATTTCACTTATCATAATACCCTCTAATTCCATCCATGTTATAGCAAATGGCAAGGTTTCATTTTTATGGCTGCGTATTATTCCACTGTGTGTGTGTGTGTGTGTGTGTGTGTGTGTGTGTGTGTATCACATATTTATCACATCTTCTTTATCCATTCACCTGTCGATGGACATCTGGGCTCTTGCCATAGTTTGGCTATTGTGGATATTGCTGGTGTAAACATTGGGGTTCAGGTACCCCTTCAGATCCCTACATTTGTATCTTTGGGGTAAATACCCAATAGTGCAATTGCTGGGTCATAGGGTAGTTCTATTTTCAACTTTTTGAGGAACCTCCATACTGTTTTCCAGAGTGGCTGCACCAGCTTGCATTCCCAACTGTTGGTAGTGTTTTGACTCGAATTTGCTATACCGCCTCCCACCTCCAAATCTAACTGTTATTGAAAATCTGATGACTGTGGAGCATCTCTGGACAGAGTTTTAGAGTCTCTTCCAGATCAAATGTCTTCAATACAGGTGGAAATTGTAGGTCTGCATAGATCTTTATCACAATAGAGGCAGAACTGCCATGATTTTCCCTGTGACTTTTACACCACCACCCACACCTTCTTTATGATTTTGAAAGAGAAATATGAGGCACAGCTGAATTAAATATTCTGAAACCGATTGACACATATAGAGTCTGGTTTACTATTTTTTTCTGAGACATTTAGAATCCATCTCCCTAGTCCGTACCCAGAAAAACTTTCAAGTGTCTTAAGAGCTTTAATTGTTATTTGCATGTGTGTGTTTGATTCTTTGAGCCTTTCTAAATGCAACTATTCCAATTCATAAGGGCCAGGCCCTCCTGCGTGACTGAACATTATAATCCCTGCCTGTCTTGGCCTTCCCGTCATTGAGGGTTTACTTCAATGCCTTTCTCTTTATGAAAACACTGAATATGTCATTTTCCTGTATCTCTTTCTTCCTTGAACTTCTAATTCAACTTTTCACCTTTCATCATAAATTGCTTCTTCTCATTTTTTTAACCAATTTCAATTTGTGTCCAATCTTCCTAATGCATGGGAAAGCTAACACAAGTTAAGAGTTCAGGTTTTGCAGTCAGATGGGGTGAATTGAAATGTATCCATCCATCTGTAAATATTGGTTGACCTCTCCTTCTGTGCCAAGAACATGTTTTGTTCTAGACAATGAGATGCAACAGTGAATAAAACATACAAAATTCCTGTTCTCTAAAGGTTGACATTCTAGTGGGAGGTGACATCATATAAACAACTAAACAAATACATATCATAATATCAGGTATTGATATGGATATGAAGGGGGAAAAGAACTCCAAAAGGATAAAAAGCAAGAAGGTTGGGAGCATTCTGTTACTTAGGTGGTGTGGATAAGAGATACCTCTCTGATGATATAGGACAAATCGTGAGGATATATGGAGAGAAGAACATTCCAGGAAAAAAAAAAAAAGAGCAAGTGTGAAAAGGCAGGGGGTGATTGACATGTTCCAAAAACAGCCCAGCAATCAGTGCGCCTGGGGCAGAACGGCAGTGATATAAGTGGTGAGTTTGGAGAAAAGGCAAAGTGATGGCCTTGGGCACCGGGACACAGGTTCTGAATTGCAGTGGCGGAAGCCGTGGAGAGTTGAACAGGAGAGTGGCGTGCTCACACTTGCATCGTGAAAGGATTTCCTTGGCCATTCTCTGGATAACAGATAATAGGGCAACATCTTTCAAATGTTTTGACCATTAACCACTGGCAGAATCCATTTTACAATGTGGCCCAGGGTAAATATATGTGTATATTATGCATGTTTATATCATGAATAATCGTTTCATGAAATAATCCTTCACAAAGTGCAACACACATTATATTGCCAATTCCACTCTAGTTTTCCCTTTACTCTTGTTTTGCCAAGTGGCTACAATGTACTAAAGACATTTTCCCACCCGGTTCTGAATGCACTACTCTAGGACATCAAGAATGAAGAGCAAGTGTACTTATCAGGAAGTAGAAGTAGAATTTTAGGTGAGAGACAATGATGGCCCTAAGTAAGTTGTGTGTGGCGAGGCGAGGGCCTTTGCTGGTGGGTTGGATGTTTGGTGTAAGAGAAACAAGGGTGTGTGAATTTTTATTTCTATTTTTCCCCTGAACGATCTAAAGCCTAGGCTTGTTCAGGAAGATACAGAGGACTGAAGGAGGGAAATGTTTGGAGCAGAGAATCAGTAGTTCAGTTTGGGACACATTCAGTTTAAAGTTCCCTTAGACTTCCAAGTAGCATTATCAAATAGCCATCTGAGGCACAAGTTAGGGAGGAGGCTGAGACCAGCGGTAACATTTTAAGGGCTCAAGGCAAAAGCCATTGGCCAGGTGAGATCATAATGTGAGCAAGTGAAGATAGGAAAGATCAAAGGCCCGAAATGTTCAGAGATTTTGGACACATCGCCAGGAAGACAAGGAGACCCCCAGAAAGTCCAAGGACAGAAGGGAAAACCAACAGCGCATGACATCCTAGAAGCCGAATGAAAAGGGTGTTTAATTGGTAGGAATCACCTCTCAATTTAATGAGCCGAACCCAAAGGCAATTGATCTTCATTGTTTCATGACCCCAACTTAAAAAAATCTCTTTCAAACCCACTTATATTTTAAATATTTACCACTTCTTGGGAAGCTCCAAACATCATTATTTTATGTATTATATATATATAGAGAGAGAGAGAGAGAGAGAGAGAGAGAGAGGGGAAGAATTTTCATTAAACTGCACCCTTGAAAGCTGATGGTATACCTTCCAATTCGGGTATTTGGGAATTTATAGGAATTAATGTAGGTATACGTTTCATTATCACATATACTTCTTTAAATCCCTTCTCCTCATCTGCTGTTACAATGTGTCCCATTCCCAGTATCTGATGACCCAAATTAAAAAACTATCACGCTCTGGACTAATCAATAGATGGGAAAGGTGGCCCATTGACAGTGGTTGAGTTTGCTCTGAAGAAAGCATGTGTGGGGGTTGGACACGAAAAGAGGCAATATATATATATATATACATATATATATATATATATATATATATGTATATATTAAAGATTTTATTTATTTATTTGAGAGAGATAGAGAACAAGCTGGGGAAGAGGCAGAGGGAGGGAGAAGCAGACTCCCCGCTGAGCAGGGAGCCCGACGTGGGGCTCCATCCCAAGACCCTGAGATCATGACCTGAGCTGAAGGCAGACACTTAACCGAGTGAGCCACCCAGGCGTCCCTAAAAGAGGCAATATATTGGCCAGATGAGGGAGTGGGTAGAAATCTCCAGTCTGGCTGTATAGTATCTTTATGTAATTCACGCTAAGTGATGTTATCAGATCAAGATCTGCAATTCAGTTTCTGGACATCTTATAGATAAGTTGCTTAGACTGTCTGTAAGCCTTGGTTTCCACATGTACGTAATGAGAACTGTATTAAAACCAATTCTGTTGGTTGTTGTGATGGACACATGCAACAGTGTGCAGAACTTATAGAGTATGTCCACTCCTCTCATGTGGTTCACCACCATTAATGTTCTTCGAGTTCCCTGAATGTGCCCGAGTCGCCATTCACCCTGAGACGGGGCACACACTGTTCTTCTAAGCCTCAGTGTTCCTCACTAATCAACCTCATGCTCATCAATCATGGTGAAGCCCAGGCAGCAGTTCTCCAGGAAGATCTTCCCTGATTGCCCAGACTCTTTCCCAGATTTCCCTCTACCTGGCCTTTCCTTCTCACACTTTGCCTTTTTACAATATTCACCTGATGATTTGATTAATTTCTTCCTAAGACCATAAGTTCAATGAGGGATCATTTCTGTTTTGTGCATCATTGTGTCTCCAACGTCTGTCCCAGAGCCTGACATTCCATCAGTATTTGTTGACTGAATGTTCAATGAATATTATCATTATTTCATTGCAGCGGTGATTGGGTGGTAGGTCCTTTTTAAAGAACACATTCAATTGAGTTAAGATCTGACATCTACCACTTGGGGCCCAGCCAGCAGCCCTGAGAACTTCTTTCAGCATAAAGCTGACAGTCTATGCACTTGGGTTTTCCTTGTTGATTCATCTTTTTAAACTCCTTGTTATTGTCTGGCTCAATATTATTTTGCTATGCTGTATAGAATCCACAGGATTCATTCTGTAGCAAATTTCTATTCCTACTGAGGTATACATGGTGGACAGCATTGGACTCTTTGTTGACTTTCCAGCTTCATCTCTGATACCCTGTTTATTATTTAGTACCTAAATTCGTTCTCTACATTTTCATGAGCACATACTGCATGCTCTTTTGATAACTGCCTTCTTGGGAATCAACTGTTTCTTTTTCAGAATTTGCTTTCTGTGGGTCAGTTTAGCCTTACAATTTTTCAAAGCTCTACATGACCATTACAATAATTGCAAAAATATTTGTTTTAATTTTCTGAACATAAAGCCGTATTGTCTCAGTGGGAAAATCCACCGAAGCCATCGATAATTCAGGGGAGCTGTCATGGGGCTGATGAGAGACCTGAATAACCATTTACTCTCTAACTGCCTCCATTCTGGAATGGTTCATGCAGGTTTCAGGAGTTGTTTGAACCTCTATGTTGCAAGTTGCGCACTGAAAGAATCTCAGTGAGAAAATTTTTCAGAATTAAATTTTAGTTAGGAGAAAAATATTCCACCCTAAGGTAGGAGTGATGATTTTGGTTCCATCTCTCTTTCAAAAAGGTGTACTTCGGTGGGGGGGGGGGGGATTTAAGAGTACATTTGATTGACAATGATTGACAATGACATATTTTCCCGTGTGTGTCTTACAGAAAGATCTGTAAATAAACTTCTATCTTTTCAAAATCTTCATGGGTTGCACTCTGATGCATGATAAAATCATCAAGTCACACTGATAAATCTTCAGTCTTACTTTTAGGCTTTCCAGTTAAGAGGGTTAAAGGATAATAGTACTCTACCCTTTTATTCCTTTCTACAAACTAAAACAATCTTAGGAACACTTTTTTTTTTAATTATATAAGATTATGGTTATATGAAGTAAAAATAAGATTCTCTTAGTTCAGATATAAAAAGGAAAAAAACCGAAAAGGCATATAATTTCAATGATAAATATAATGTTCCTGAACGAGGTGAGTCATTGCTTTCCTTTGATCTCTGAGGGCAGAAAAGGTGTTGGATTTCCTTGTGGAAGCACTTGCCTTCAACGCTTAGCATTTATTAGAACTACTGACCACGTTTTCCCCCTGCTTTGCAGGACTGATTTAGCAACTTAACTATTACATCCAGCATGTCGTATAAGCTGTGAAAAATGCATTCTTTTTCATCTTCAGAGAACAGTTAAAATGTTGAATTATGCATTTTAAAGACCAAATAAACAGAGTTATTGAGTGGCCTGGACGTCTAATCACTCCAGACATGCCGTTTTTTCCCAGACCAGATTCGCCTGCAGAGCGGCTCTTCACTCAGTGGGATTTCTACCAGCTGCCTGAGTGCTCTGTTAGAGAAAGTGCATTCATTACACAGGAAAGCAAGATACCGGGGATTCAGAAATAGCTTAAAATAATGTTTAAGTACAAGAATTAGAAGCTCTGAATTGTGTCCATGATCACCCTTCTATGCGTCCAGACCAGAAGGGCTTATGGAAACAGAGTGAAAAGGCAGAAAACAGAATTGGGGTCAGATAGGGAGCACCAGCCTTATGTATGGCAAGGCTAAACCATCAGGCCTGCAGGCATCCAAACCTAAACACCTTGATAGTGACAAAACTCTGGCTCTAGCAGGATACTTCTTACACAGTTTTTGCTGAGGCCTGACATTTGGAGCAATAGATTGGGCTGAGAAGCTGATGAGTTGGGGTGACAGAATGGCAGAATGGCCAGAAACAAGGAAAAAATCCTAAAAGTCATAGGTTACAATGTTATCTTTAGAACTACTGATAGTGGTAATTCTAAATAACCTGTTAAGTGGATACATAGTCACTTCATATACTTCAACAAGCCAGTCCTCTTAGGTAAGAATGATGTAACCCCTTCTACAGGCAAGGAAACTGAGGCCTAAAGAATTTAAATACTTTGCATAAACACACAGATCTCACAGTCAGCTCCTGCTTCAAAGCCCGTACTTTTCTGTGTCTCTTAGTGAATGTGTGGTTGCAGCACGATAGCTCTAGTTGACATATTTATGAGCACATATTTATGACATATTTATGACATATTATTGCTTATATTTATGAGCAAAAGCCATGAGTGACTTATGTAACTCAAATAAAACCTAGACATAGTGTCAGGTATTGTATTATCTATTGCTGCATAATGAACTGCCACAGACGTAGCCACTTATGATGACACTGGTTTATTTCACAGGGTCTGTGGGTCAGGAGTCCAGGCACAGGAGTCCAGACACAGGTTCACTGGCTCCTCTGCTCTGAGTTCAAGGTCTTGGGCAGGGACGAAGCCTCATCTGAAGCCTCGACCATGGAAGGATCCATTTCTAAGTTCATGTGGTTGTTGGCAGAACTTGGGTTCTGAGGGTTGTTGGACTAAGGACCTTTGGCTGGAGGCCTTGTTTGGTTCCTGACCACGTGGGCCCCTCCAGAGTGGCTGCTTGCCTCGTCAAAGCCAGTGAAGGAGTCAGTCAGTAAGGATGAAATCTCTGCCTTATGGGGTCTTATGGGGAAGGGACATCCCATCAGTTTTGCTAGTATGCCAGCCCACATTGAGGAGGAGGGGGGTACACGTGAGCTCGAAGGTGGGGATACCTGGGGGCCATCTGAACGTCTGCCCTCAATAGGTATGGAGATAGAAATGATAGGGGTGTAATCCCACAATTCAGCTTAATGCTAAAATAAATGAGTAACTTAATGAATTAACTCAAGAACAATTAAGAAGTCAGATTGCTTATGTGAAGAGTCCTTGTTGCCTTCACCCTAGTCCACATGCATTACGCAATCATGTGTCCCAGTCACATGCCATTAGAGCTGATGGGTAATTATTACAGCAAAAAAGAAGCTCAGCATTGTTTTTTTAAAGTGACAATTCTTTCAGTTGGGTGAGGATAATTTAAAAGTGGTCTGTTTATTTTAGAGATGCACAATATTTTTTCCTTTGACATGGAAATGAGCAGCTCTAGGGAAAAGCCTGTCATACAAAAATCAGTTGACAAAATAATAATTTGCTTTAATTTATCTCCAGTATTTGTTGTGATAAAGATATTTCAGATTTTATTTTAAAGAGACAGCATAGTCATCAGTGGACAGATGGACAAGAAAATGAAATCCTTTTAGCATCCCAGAGTTGATGCTAGGTTCCCTGGGTTCAACATGTTGACCAAATCAGAATTTACACATAATCGAGACCTCATTTATTCTGCAACATTCTTGAGCCCGTGTCATTTGGTTGTGCTAACCAGGTGTCTAAATAATTTCAGAGGGGAAGGGGTGTCTGTGTGGGGTCGTATCTATAAACTGGCCCAGTCAGCTACTTTTGAGCACAGTGATATGTCAAGGTTTGTTTTATAAACTGTGCTGTTACAAAAGATAGCAAGAGACTTTTAAAGACAAAAAGTAAAATTGATTGGGTTAAGGCAAGTTAATAAAAGCAGATTTAGGGGCGCCTGGGTGGCGCAGTCATTAAGCGTCTGCCTTCGGCTCAGGGCGTGATCCCAGCATTCTGGGATCGAGCCCCACATCAGGCTCCTCCGCTAGGAGCCTGCTTCTTCCTCTCCCACTCCCCCTGCTTGTGTTCCCTCTCTCGCTGGCTGTCCCTGTCAAATAAATAAATAAAATCTTTTAAAAACAAAACAAAAAAAAAAAAAAGCAGATTTAAATGTGTGTTTTTATTTTATTTTTTTACCCAAGTTCAAGGGTAAGACAATTCAGAGAAGAGATAAAACACATTTTAGAAAAATACAAGAACACTATAGTGAAATTTGATCAACCATATCATTTGTTGCCCATTTGGAGACAATTTTGAATATGAAAAAGGATGCTTGAAATATGTACTTAAAAAATGTATGTATTGACCGACAAATTGTTTTATTATATTGGTTGACTTAGAAAAGGGTTATATACAAAAGTCATTTTAATGAAATTCCTTTCAAAAATAAAAAAGAGCAGAATCCATGCATATTAAAATGAAACAGCTCTTAATAACTTCATATGAATCATTTGAACATAAATAGTAACACTAACAGAATGATTATTCTTGATATATTCTCACATATATTTTTTTTAAGATTTTATTTATTTATTTGACACAGAGAGAGAGACAGCCAGTGAGAGAGGGGACACAGGCAGGCGGAGTGGGAGAGGAAGAAGCAGGCTCGCAGCAGAGGAGCCCGATGTGGGGCTCGATCCCAGAACGCCGGGATCACGCCCTGAGCCAAAGGCAGACGCTTAACGACTGAGCCACCCAGGCACCCCTATTCTCACATATTTTTAATTGGTGTATTGGCTACATCTCTGCCAAAACTATAACTCTGGTATTTTCCTGTGGGGTGCTTTTTAAAATATGGTCTTAATTTTTAAAAAATATAATTGTCTTCAATCTTCATCAAAGATGCATTTTACATTGTCTTGTTTTATGTTCACAAAATTTGAAAATATCAACATGTCCAATTAACTCTGATCGTGCTATACTATTTTTAATTTAGGAAAAAATGTCTTTATCTGAGAAATTCAGAGACAATTTTACTAATTGGAGCTTATTCTCAATATAACTTTGTTTATATGTAAATGGATAAATATTTGAATGCAAATATTATCACGTTTTTTGTTTCAAGTCACGCCACCTTTGTTTGAAAATATTTTTGTGATGAAACTGAACAATGTGTATTTATTATTATTATTTTAAATACTTTGTGGATTTTGGGTGCTTCAAAACTGTAGGCTTTCCAAATACCACGCAATTCTGGTACAGAGCATAAATTTATCTCATTAAAAGTAGGAGTTTCTTCAAAAGATTCTTCCTATGAGTTGAGATATTCCAAGGCTCTATGCTAGAATATCAAAATTAAATCTTGAACACCATTTGAACTCTTATCACATTATTTTGTTCAGATCAACCTGTTCTGTTCCTTCCTTGCTTTTATAAAACTATAGTTTTATTTTTCCTTTTTACACACTTTGTTTTTGATTGCTAAAAATACTAAAAAGCACTACAAAAAATCAAGAGCTGAAGTGTTTTGGTGCTTTATTCATCAAATATTTTGATTAAAAATTTCCACTTTATTTTGACCGAAGAGAGTGATAATTTACAGGCTTTATTTTCAAAACAGTTCAATGACAGTTAGTGGTATGCTTGGAATAATTTGCAAAGTTGTTCTTCAATAGTTCAAACATTTCTAAAATCTGATCTATAGCTAACTTTCCATTGTACTCAAGCATTGTAATTGAAAATGGGTGAACTTAATTTAAAAGAACAAGAATAACATATTTCACTATTAACAGAACTATTTTCCAAAAGCTTTCCTTTGATTTCATGAATTGGTTGAAAAAAAAAATCAAACTTACTGGAATGAACTGATTTTTAATTTGGAACATCTGATGATCCTGCCATTGCTAATGTCCATTCATAAACGTTAACTGCTGGTGATCTGTACCTTGATATCTCAGTGTTGGCCAATCCTTGAGGTTAACTTTGTCCTGAAGTAGTTTTCAAGGTGTGGATCCCAAACCAGCAGCATCAATGTCAACCAGAAATCTGTTAGACAAACAGTTTCTCAGGCTCCAACCCAGACCTCCTAAGAGGCTAGCAATCAGTGTTATTACAAGTCTCCAGATGCCTTGAAGTTTGAGAACCACTGCCAAAGAGCGTAGTTGAAGGCCATCTTCTCCCTGTTGATATTGATTCTATGAATGCAAATTTTTCTTAAGGTTTACCTAAAGTAAACATACTTATTTTGAAAAAATAAATAAATAACCACCAAGTAAATTGTTTACTATTAAAAAAAAAACTTAGCTACCCTATTGAATAATCCATACCTCAATTTGCATAACTAATTGATAATAGGCTAAATTCATACATGTTAATATGCCTAATGATGTTTGAAAAGCTAGAAAATTAGATAATTTGTGAACCATTTATTTAACAATTACATGCATGAGACATAGTGTGCAATTCTAAGGTAGGGGTATAAATATGGTATTAAGCAAATGTCATGCAGACAATTAGCAAAATTTTAAATCTAGTATCATTTTTATTTTACATTATGGTCTTGTAAAATTGTTTAAATGAAACATTATGGTCTTTTGAAAGAAGCATCATTATGCATTGACTTTAGTTAACATCATTTTATATAAATAACTTAATTTTGCAACAATGAGGTACACAGAACGATGTAATTGCATACCTTCTTGTTTTTTCCTGCTTTCAATGGTGGTTTTTGTTTGGCCTTTTTAATGGCGTGTTTATAAAGGAAGAATCAAAGCCATTTTAATAGAAATCAAAGCTGAGATTTGGGGCATCCTGCTACTTCCTTTCCTCTTGGTCATATGTCACAGGATTTCCCCATTGCTTTAAACCCTGAGAGTGTTGATGGGGTCTGAGGAAGGTCTGAACTCTTCCAGGGAAGTGGAAAGTCAGGGAATTTGAATTCATCAGGGTTCTGCAGGCAAGAGACTCAGGGTGGATGTATCACGGTGGTGATGTGGCCAGACCACGAGTTTTGAGGGGCCCTGGGACAGAGCAGACAGGAGAGGGGGACCTTTCTTTTTCATCAACCAAACGGATTTCTTCTGGCATTGTGTGTCTGTGTCTCTTTTGTTTTGTTTTCTCTTAATTTTGAGGGTTTATTTTTAGGGAAATACAGTACGGGTTACATGAGCTGTGAATGTTGAACATCTCACTATATTGTGGGTGTTTTATTGTGTATCTCAGAGTAAGTGTTCATTTATATGGAGACACACACACAAATTCACACAAACACACGTGCACACACTCAGGCACCTTCGAACACACGTACATTTTCCTATTTTATATGTGTATATCTCCATACAAAAGAGCACTGACATATATATTTGTGCATATACGTAGTATATATGTGTCCATGTAATATATAATTATATATACATATATGTTTATGTGAAAGGTTGAATAACATTTCTTTCCTCAGAATATGACATAACACATATCTATCTTAGCTATCTATATTTCCTGTGGAGCTCCCCACCTCCATTTTTCCCCCATTAAACAAATAGTAAGAGAGCTGATTCTGAAATTTTTATTGCAGGTCCCTGTGTCTAGCCACTGCACTGAGTCTGAGGCTTCTGTGGTAATACCAGGCATGCAACCCATAGCTGGACTGGCTTTATGGGGGTTTTGGTTGCAAGAGCTGTATTTCCTGTAACCTCTGACCGTGCTACTCATTAAGATAGACATTTTTCAGTGCCACCAAGACAGTCTCCTCTAAGATGAAAGCTTTTCTACCACTCCCTGGATTTAGCCTTCTTCACTTATAGACATGCTCAGGGCCAAGAGTGAGGAAATCAATTTGGTAATGGGTCAAAATTCAAAGAGAATGATTTCGTTTCTTTTATCTTTTCAAGTTGGAAGAATGTATTGCTTATGCTTAACCATCAATTCATTCTCTTCTCCATATAACAAATATATATTAAGTATTAATTATATGCTGAAATTGTATTTTGTGTTGAGAGAAATGTCAGTCATCAAGACATTTATGGGTATCAAACTACTCAATATTAATAGGTCAAGTCTGCTTATCATGAATAACATGTGGACATAATTTGTGTTGGGGACAGCAGTAAGTAAAGAAAAATAAATGAATTTCCAATCTAGCAAAACCTGCTATTCCTTTTATTTATTCCACAAAAGAAGAATTACCCCAAGCCACCATTTTAAAATGTTTCCACTCAGTTTTGAGAAGTACCTACCAGAGGGTATATATGTTCTTAAACATTACTATTCACGTTGTCCATTTATTCTGCATTGTTTGGGATTTCTTTGGATATCTGTTTATGAAGGAATTCGTTACAACTGCCAACATTTAAGATTACATGCCTCTTTTTTGAGTTGAGGATAGAATCTCTCTCTTCTGAATCCATTGGATAACTGGGAAAAATCTGAATCTTAATAATGTTAAGCTTTTGGGGTTATTGCTTTGGATAGCCAAAATAATGAGAAAATATGCATAGAAAATAATTATTTTGCAAGGAGAAGCATTCCACAATTCTTTCAAAATGATTTTTAGAGGTGGGAATTGTAACCTTTACCATGATGTTTAGAGAAAAAATACCAAATTCTTTTTTTGAAAAGGATAACCAGGGTGAAAAATGAATTGCCCATTATTTTTCTGCTTCTGGAACATTGTCAGGCTGGTGGAGAGAGAATGAATAAATATCAGCCAAGTTCATCTATATGAGGATCAATTATGTAACAGCGTATTAGCCACCCCAATTTTAACCACTTTTCAGGATGGCCGTCATTTATATCATAAGCCTTATATGCCAATCCCTGGGTTATTTTTAGGATGTTGGAATTTTCTATACATAGGAAGACAGATTAATATTAAACATCAAAGTAAGTTTTTGATTCCCCTCCTTTCTATGACCACTAATTAAATAGACAAGAGCCAGAGATTCAGTCCTTCGGGCCTCAAATTGGAAACTGTAATAGGTTATTCTACTTGACAAATATAGAGCAAAGGGATGAACCCAAGGTCGTGTCTTTGGGGAGCTCTAAAAATCAGAGTGTTGGAAGCCAAATGTTAATATCAAGTAATGTTTGAATACAAACAGAGACTCTGGCAGACTGGGAAACAGCTCACACAGAGGGAGAGTAGAATCCTGGGGGGATTGCTTCCAATGACATAGGAGTGCCTGGGAATCATTTCTGTTGGCTGACACATACATACAATTAATAGCAGACATGCCAGTCTAAGGGAGAAGTACCAGGTGGGTGCAGTGAGTTTGAAAAGCACTTCCAAGTCTTTATCCAGGTTCCTTGACATTCCATGGAAGTTTTACCTTCATGTCAGGAACACACAGATTACAGATGAGTCCTGGAGCATCGCTAAGTGATTCTTCCTCCTCTTGGCATCTCTAGGCCTAGAGAAGAGAAGGGAAACATAAGAGACAGGAAGAAGGCAATCAGCCACGGGTACTGCCTGGGGTTAGAAAGAGAAGTAGACACTTGTGAATGGACTCTGGAGTGGCAGACTTCAGGGCTGGCCCTCCTGGTGGTTCTTGAAGTAGTTTCCCTACTAGGATGGCTAGCTCGGTGCTTCGAGACCCTCACCCGATGTTTTTGGTGTTGAGGACAATGTAAAACAGATCCTTGACTTGCAGTCACAGGTGTTCCCTTCCACAAAGGGTAGAAGAGTTCTTTCCTCCAGATATCTTCCCGGGGCCACCTTGCTTCCTTTAGCCTCTGCCATTATCTTAACAGATCTTATATACATTTATATGAACACACACACATGCAGTCTGATTAATGTCAATCAAACAATTAGTATTTATAATTCTTACTTTATAATTTTCACCCAGAAGTAATATTTCCCACACCACACACACACACACACACACACACACACACACACACACAATCCAAGGAAGTCTGAAGTGCGGGTGTGAGCAGGGGAGACGCCTGAGAAACCCATCCCCAGGACACTGTGAGGACTTGCCATAACTACACTACCTTCCCTGATGTGATGCAGCTGAAATGAACAAGGATGGCACTGGAACATTTCGTTTCAGTTCTTTCATTCAGTGCCAGCAATGGGGCTTTTCACGACACTTTCTGTGAGGGCCCTATGTCATTACTCCCCGGCCTCACCTGAGAGGCTCTCTCCGTGATGTCTTGCGGTGTCGTCCTCGCTGTAATGATCATTTTCTGTCATTGCGCTCCTGACAATCAGTCACAGCAGCTCAGTTTTCTTGAGTGCTTTCAGCGTTGGAATGGGATATCGAGATGTTCTCCTGATTGAAAAGAGTTGTGTACGTGTTCTTCTTGGTAGCACAGCTGTGCCTCCTGGGGCACGATATTGGGAAGCTTCCCTGAATGTTCTGTCTTACAGGCCTCCAAAACTAAACATGGAAGGGGCCACAAGAAAGTTCTTTTGATAACAGGGTGTTTCCATTATGGGTGGAATTGTGCGGCCCTCCCCATTTGTATTGAAGTGTTGTGCAGACTGAATTTTGTCCCCCCCCCCCCAATTCATATGTTGAAGGCGTAATCCTCAGTGTGACTGTATTTGTAAATAGAGACTCTGAGGAGGTGACAAAGGTTAAGTGAGGTCATAAAGACAGACCCTCATCTGATAGGGCTGGTGTCCTTATAAGAAGAGGAGGAGACCACTTCTCTCTCTCTTTACACCACATGAAGACAAGTAGGAAGACAGCCTTCGACAACGTAAGGAGAGATGTCTCACCAGACACCAAACCTGCTGGCACCTTGGTCTTGGACTTCCAGTCTTCAGAACTGTGAGAACATAAACTTCTGTTGTTTAAGCCACTCAGTCTAAGGTATTTCGTTATGGCATCTGAGTTCACAAAGACAGTCTTAACCCCAGACTTTGGAATGTGACTGTATTTGGAGATAGGGTCTGTAAAGATGTAAGTAAGTTAAAATGAGGTCATGAGAGTACACCCTAACCCAGTATGATTGACATCCTTATAATAAGAAATTCAGAAATAGACCCAGAAGAGAGACCATGTGAAGACACAGGGAGAAGGTGACCCTCTATACACCTTAAAGAGAGGCTTCAGAGGAAACTAAACCTGCCGACACCTTGACCTCTGATTTCTAGGCTTCAGAACTGGGAGACAATACATTTCTGTTGTTGAAGCCCATCTATAGTATCTTCTTATGACCTAGCAAACTGTTAGAGTTTCAGAGAAAATTACAAATCTTCTGTCTAGCAGAAGCATCAATAACATAAAGAGGTAAACCTCAGAAAGACATGCCCGTGAGTTCATGGTGATGATCTCGAAGGCTTAGCCCTGTAGTCCTTGGAACCTCAAAAGGAAATAGGAGGTGGCTCTGGTTTGTCCGCATCCCCTGGGAAGCTCTGAATAGTTACTGCAAGACTTACCGTGGCCTTCAGTCAAAGCCTTCACTGAGGCTATGACAGACCTCCGTGTTGGGAAGATCTTGACTTTTCCTAGTGTCACCCCGTGGCTAACCAAGTGAACACGGTCATCAGTCAACTCAACAGTCACCACCGTAGGTAAAAGTGTCACCAGTAGAATCAACTCATTTAGTGCAGTCAATAAGATGATCTCAGTTTTTGAAAATGACATTTCAGCTACGTGCTGCCATGAACACAAAGGCAACCAAGTAGACTAATCTGTTTTTCTTGTCTTATAAAACTGGTCTTCTTGGAAAACATTACCACTTTCATTGCTGATGTAGCTCCTCAAAGGCCTATTCATTTCTTTGGGGCAGAGGGAAACTATGTCTTATATTTTTGTGTTTCTCTTAGCACCTAGCACAAAATGGGAACTCAAAAATAGGTTGTTCGGTTTAATGAAGCAGGACATCATTGGTTCTCCCCATTAGTATGCCCCACTTGTTTCATCCCTGCCACTTTGCTGGCCACAAGCAAATGGGTGGAGATGTTGGTAGAGTGTGTTTTGCTCTCCTTCCTCCTTCCCTGATTGTCGTTTTGTTTCTGCTCCCATTGTCCCTTCCAGACCTCCTTTCGGAGGCTGACATCCACCGAGCATGGCCCACACATTTCTGGAAGATGCCCTCAGCTCCACAGTTAACCCACTATCATTGTTGTTGTTATTGTTGTTTTCCTTCTGTGAAACGCTCATTGATCTTAGATATTTTCATAGAAAAAAGTCTCTAATGACAGAATTTGCCCTGAAGTTTCAATAATGTTAAGAATATATATCTCTGCAGGTACATCTTTATTTCATAAATAGATGCTTAAGGAAACACTTTCATAATGATATTAGTCTCTGCAGTGTCACCAACCTTACCACGTGGTCATCAGAAAGGTTTGTGTATACATGGGCCTCGGATGATGCCAGTTTATTCCCCTATCTTAGCTTAAATATTCATAACTCCTCCTCGGGGAGCCTGGGTGGCTCGTTCCGTTCAGGTCATGATCTCAGGGTCGTGAGATTGAGCCCTGTGTCGGGTTCCTCACTCAGTGGGGAGTCTGCTGAGATTCTCTCTCTCCCTCGTCCTCTGCCTCTCCCCCTGCTCACTCACTCTCTAAATAAATAAAATAAATCTTTAATAGCTCCTCCTTCACTCTCAAGCCCTATTTTGAAAGATGTGTTATGTGGTCACATCAGACAGTCCACACATTTACAAGGGCAGTTTTGACTTCCAAAACCCGTTATTTTAAGGTCTCATTTATGTTAAGTTGCCAAGATCTCCAATAGATTATTTACTTACTACCAGAGTCAGTCTGAAAGCCACAGAAATATTTCCCAGTATAATTTTAATAAGTTACTGAACTAGTGACGTCTAATACAATGGAGATTACTATTTTTAATGGATACCTTCACGTGTGCATCTACTAAAATAGTAACTTAAGTGCACCGCTGACAGGGACAGGAGTAGCACAAGTTGGTAAAGTACTTAGGACAAATCTGAGAAGTATCTTTGGAGTGTGACTTTCTTTGTATGTTACATTATCCCACAGTTTCCTCTAGTCCGTGCTTCTTAGCCACTTTGATACTATCGTCCCAAAACTGTCAGTCTGGACGTTTATTATGCAGCATTTTGCTTTTTATTGTTTTAGTCAAATATCTTGGAAAATGTTTCCTTTTCATTTCTTTGTCAGCTCTGATACCCAAAATTCTAGAGGGAGATATATTTTGCAGATCATTTTTTCCTTTCTATCAGTTTCATTCAAAATACACAAAGTTATGTTCAGGTAAAATTTTACATTGAAAAAAAAAACAAAAGCAAAACAAAACAAAAGAACCCCAAACTCCCCAAGTCACTTTGGCTGAATCCATTGTCAGCTTCTCTGAGATGACTGTCAGAGGATTGTTTTCTTTCTTATATTGTGGTTTATTTCATCATCAATAACTTTTGCTGGTTGCCATAAACATAATCCCTATGGGGTTTTTTTTTTAGCTCTTTTATCTGAATTGTCTCTGTACTTTCTGTCCCAATGCGGATGGAAGCCATGGACCTATTGATCCCAGGAGTTATTGAGAATTAAATAACACCTCCCCCGCAGGAGGAAAGGCACTCCTAGTGAGTGTAGACATTGGCTTTTGGTCACCTCGCAAGTTAATCATTCCAGCCTCATGGCAAAGACCTTTACAGGATCACTGCTCATATCAAGTAGTGGTAAGTTTGAAAAATGTATAAAATCTCGATGAATTGCCATGAAGCCAAGTGACTAACGCAGTGACATGGAATAGTAAGAGGTTTACCTCCTCTACTTTTTTTCCCCTTCCTCCTCCTCTTCTTTTTCATCCTCCTTCTTAACAGAATTACTCACATTGAAAAACCATTCTAGAATTTTCGAAAGTTGAATAAGATATAAATCAAAGTTAAGGGATCTTCATCTTTCCCATAGAGCTCTTTATGGTAAGTAAAATATCAAAGCAAACCTTAAACGTCTTTAATGAATTACTAAGTTAACACGGATAACAAGATTTCACAATGTGCCTGCGCCACCACCCCCCCCCCCCCCGCCTTCTCTCCATCTCTTCCTTCCTTTCTTCCACTGGACTGTGTTACACTCTGCCACACACTGGTGTTCTTTCAGCTCCTGACATGAGCCATGATTTGTCCCCTCCACCCCTACCGCCCCTGGGGTGTGACCCCTCCATGGAATGCTCATCTGGCCACTCTGGCTAGATCCTTCTTGCAATCTTGATAAAACAGGATATTAAATGAAACTGTTTCACCCACATTCCGCCAAGGCCCAAAACGATAGATGTCACCTTCCAGAATGAGCTTGTAGATACATACTTAGGGGGATAGAGAAACACTAATGTGTCCTTTACCCCCTGGAAAATCTGACCCATGAGAGCCTGGCCAGCCACTCCTGGAAACAGTGGAGTAAAAATTGCTGCATGAGGGGGCTGTCTGATATTTGTCCTGGCAACTATCAGAATTTGACGGGAAACGAGATGCGTGAGTCATTAGCATGCGGCTTGCACAGAAGAAGAAAGCGGATTGCTTTAGATCTTGTCGGACAGAGCAGCTGAAGGGACAAAGGGCATAGTGCAAAGAAGCTAGAGGTGCTGCCAAATGCCTGGGGACAGGGAAAAACCACAGCAAACTACTAGACTAGTGATGTCCTGGCCTGGGTGCAGGGCCCTCCTGCAGTGGGCCTCCAGGACTGGGAGGGGAGGAGTCCTGAAGATTCCATGGAAGTACCCCATGAGACAAAGGTTCGCCTTCCATCAGCCTGCAACTGAAAAGTGCCAACGCCATGGGTTAAGCAAGAAGAGAGGACAGGAAGCAGGAAAGAGAGAAGCCAACGACAAGAGGCAGGGGAGCAATCAGAATTCCAAATAAAGTATGAAATTTTTTATTATTACACTGGACTAGGTGCTTGAATTCCTGCTCTGAGACCATGACTTGCTGGAAGTGTCTAGAGCACTGTTTTATCATCTGGGAATGAGGAGGCACTTCTTGGAACCCGTCTCGGGTTCCACCAACGGAGGTGGAAGAAATGGATGCTTAAGAGAAGGAAAGAGCTGCTTTACGGTGATACCCCCAAATATCTACCTTTTCAGGCAGTGCTTAGATCAGTTTTGATGTTCCTTCCTCCACATTTTGTCCCCAGAGCCAAGAATTGTGCCTGGCACATATTAGATGGTTAACGTGTTTCTCAAGATACATTGTTGTATGAGCAATCTCTACCTCTCCTTCCATTCTTTAAAAGAAAGCCCTGTCTGAAATCTGACCATGGAGTTACTTTCTCTGTGCTTTCCCCCTCTCATCAATAAAATGACAGCGTTGTCCACGGTCGGTCTCAGACAGTTAGTGAAGTCCACAATCAGCCTTTTCTCAAGTTAATTCTAACAGCACCAGGTTTTCAATAGTGTTGCTTCTTTGTTTCTGGTCTGGTGTTTTTCTTTTTGTTCGTTTGTTTTGCATCTTAGTTATGCTTCCAGATGATTAATTGATTCAGGATTTAAAGATTGTAAGACTCCAATGTCAAATTAAGTTTCTGATCAAAAGCAGATAGTAAGCCAACCACTAACTTCACCTAGAAATTGTGAGATAAGTAGAGATATAATTAGAAAAAAATCCAAATCTACGAGTCTTATTTTCATGTTTCAACATCTGACAGGTCACATTGAGGGACAAGATTAGCTAATAATTGGGCCATTAAATCCAACTTCTTTTCTTTAGTTTTTAGCTCCAACTGTCACAGCAAATTACATATGAATATTGTAAGTTCTGACCCTTGAAATAATTTACTCATTCGATAAGTGCTAATGGAACAGAGCTGAATGCCAGGCACTGTTCTCAGCAGCTACAAACGTCAGATGATCGATGAACAAAATAGACAAAATCTTGCCGTCAGGAAGCTCTGTGTTAGCGTGGAGGTTGGGGGGGGCACACCATAAGTCATGAAATCATAAACGACTATATAAATTGGGTAGTGAGTGTGTTCATCTTCTAGTGCTACCACAAGAAATTACCACAATCTGGGTGTCTCAAACAGCAGAAGTTTATTCTCCATCCTGACGGCTGAAGTCTGAAATCAAGGTGTCCTCAGGACTGGTTCTGTCTGTGGCCATGAGGGAGAATCTCCAGAATCTGTCCAGGCCTCTCTCCTATGCTTGTACATGGCGATCTGCTCCCTAGATCTTTACATTGTATGCAATTTCCCCATTTTAACAAATAATGACACCAACCATATTGTGTTAGGACCCACCCTAACGCCTCCTTTGAACTTGATTACCTCTGTGAAGACTCTATCATAGACAGTCACATTCTGAGGTCTGGGGGTTAGGACTCCTCCATTATCTTTCTTGATGTGGGGACACAGTTCAACCTGGAGTGTGGAAGGGAGCTGTGTGTGTGTGGCTGTCCGCGGAGGGAGCAACCTTGGGACGTGTAATTTACAAAGAGTAACTGCCCAGCAAGCTGCCTTGTGTCTGAATGTCAAGGATCAGGGAAAGCCTGAGCTGCCACGGGTGGGCGGGGTGGCCCTTTGGGTGCAGCAAAGACTCTGCTATAGGACCACTTCTGTCCCTCGAGCTGGAGAATCGCATGATGCAGACACGTTCCTGTGTCATGAGGGCTGCCATGTTTTAAAGATATTTATGTTTGTAATGAGTTTAAGAAGAATGAACAAGAACTGTTTAATGTGATACAGAGTCTATTCTTGCGTTTCTTGCTGCACGACAGTTCTGGAGATGTCTTTTCTTATAGATTAGAATGACCTTGCTCCCCTGCCCAGTGGTCTCCCGGATTATAGCAGCTTACAGGCTCTGATGCTGTCCCTCTTTCTTTTCCCCAAGTTCCGTGTGCAATCTGACAATAGTGTGGAAAAGCGGGCACCATTCCCTTTAATATATTTTACTTGATGGAGTGCATTTTATTTAAAAGGAGTTGAGTGTGCAAACTTCAGTGTCTCCATCCAGGTCAAGAGTTTCTCCTTAGGTTGTAAAATCTTGAGTCACATTACACCTGATTTGTTTTGCATGGCACTGAGACCTTGTTTATTAGGAGATGTTTACTTTCTCAGATTATAGAGGCTTCCTTCCACCGCCACCCCAATTTCCTAAGTATTCAAAGAAGTGGTGTTAGGGCAGACATGTGGATGAGAATATAACAGAGTTGTGTGTGAACATAGCTTCTCGGTCCCCTGTAGCTTTACAGTTTTCAAAGTATTTGGGAGTAGAGCCTTTAACATAGAACATTTAAGAAATAGAGACATCTAAGCTTTTATATCTTTGTACAGTACCCTGTCCAGTGGACACATTCAGGGTAATAAAATATACATGACAGTTTTTCTCTTGCTTCAGATCATAGTTGAAAAAAGATCTGTTTTGAGTAGATTTCAGATGATCTATGTTATGAATGATTAAGCATTGTAAGAGAAACTCTGGGAACATTACATTATACCTCTGATCCTTTAATAACTAGACCAAAGATTAGCAACGTGTTATTTCGCAGCAACGTGTTTATTTCTCAGGCGGATGGGAACGGAGCTTGGTGTGGCTGCCATTCTGTAGGCGCTAGCAGAAGGGAGAGGACAGAGAGAGGAAGTGTGTGGTGGGGGGTGTTCAATCCTTGTGCACCAAATGCTTTCGGATTGGGTTCCATTGAACAGAGCAGAGAGGAGAGGCGGGCCCTGGGGATAGGGTCAGTGAGGGTACCTCCTACCTCCGCAGCAGGCTAGGGCACCAAGACTTCTGTTTTAATCAAGCTGAGGAATGACTTAGCTTAAAAATGCAAATACCCTATGAATTTCAGCCAATTTTATGCAAAATTTGAGCTGCTGCCTAACCAATTGTTACCACCACAGACTTGCAAATTTGGCACCTTTCCTCCAGCACACATTCTGAGTCTCTACCTCTGTCAGTTTGGGGGAAGGCTTGGCCTCTGATGACACCACGGTTATATAAATCTCATCTCAGATCAGAATTGATCTTTGAAATTGTATCGTGCTGGGTGGGGTGGGGGGGGAGGCTTACTTTCCTGACACTGAGCAGATCCTCTCTACAGTCCCAGAAAACTTCCTTTGAATCCAGCAGCGTGCTTTCAATTGAACAAGACAGCAGTAGACAGGTGAGCGGTGAACCCCAATCATTCGGGGTTGACAGTAGCCCATTAAAGGTGTGAAGATAAGTCATGTCTTCTTCAGGAGACTGGAGCTTTGGGAGGTAGGAAAGAATGTGCCTTTCGCTCGGGCCTCATGGGGGCCGAGCCTGCGAGGGAAACTCTCTGTCAAATGTCATCCCTCGTGCAGTCACGGAACGAGACGAATCAATTCATACAAGGAGTAATACAGATTTCCGAAATGTCTGCGTTTTAAAAGTTCACATTTGGATCCCTTCCAGAAAATAACTTAATTTCCATCAGGTGTGTCCAAATCTCAAAGACATTTTAAATGGCCGAAATGTCATTTAAAAGAAGCATTTGCTTCTCCCCCCCTGGGGATGTGTCCCTCTGTCAGTGTTGTCCTTACTGATGCTGTGGCGAAGTGTCTTTTTGTGGGGGCGGGGAGCCCATCTTGTACATGGACTGCGGTCTCTCCAGACTGAGCAAATGTGTCCTCCTCCGGTCAGCGGCACCAGCTACCACATGAAGAGACTATTTGCAGCTCTCTGCTTAATGTGTCACTTCTACTTAAAAGACAGCTTTGTTCTTATCCCTTCCCTGGGATGTCTGTCACCTTCTATTACTTCCCTTTGACCTCTGCGCTCTCTGTGTGGAAACTAAGCGCTTTCTGAGGCACAGGTGACTTGAGCGGAGCGTCCCAGATAACTCTAGGGAGTGGCCTGTGAAAAATCCGTGGACCTGTTTGCAAGAATCATCAGAACGTCCTTAGAATATTCAAAGTTTGAGGTCATCAAGCCATTTCCCTCACTTTACAAAATTCAGATGATTGTCAAAGATCCCGTAGTTAGCGACTACAAAACCAGGTCAGAGACTAAGCACTGATCTCAAAATCAGGAGAAAATTAGAGATTCAGGAAGATCTTCCCAGAGCAGGTGGCAGTTCAGTGGCATTAAAAGGAAGGAACAGTTGGGAGAGTGCTGTGGATGGAAGGTGTGTGTCCCCCACATCCAGATGTTGAAACCCCAGCCCCCCACGTGATGGCATTAGGAGGGGAGGAGATTCGATCCTGAGGGTGGGGCCCCCGTGAAAGAGATTAGTGCCCCCCATGAATGGGACCTCAGAGAGCTCCGTCACCCCTCTGCTGTGGGAGGACCACCACGCAGCTGTCATCCTCAGCCAGGAAGAGGGCTCTCAGGGGACCCCTCCATGGCGGCAGCCTGGCCCCAGACTTGCAGCCTCCAGGATAGTGAAAAATCATTTCTGTTGCTTATAAGCCACCCAGTCTGTTGCTTATAAGCCACCCAGTCTGTAGTACATTGTTACAGAAGCCTGGACAGACTAAGGGAGAAGAAATATGGAAGAGACTTGTCAAGTAGCACAGAGAATTGTGTAAAAAGCTTAGTTGGCAGAGAGCAGATTGCTCACAACTGAAGAGAAGATGTCACTCACACGATTGTATCTCAGAAAGGAAGAAGGGTCTCCACGCTAATCAGGGTATCAGTTTGACTTACAGAAAACCAATCAAAGAGACTTTGTCTATAAATATCGGCTTTAGACACTTTGTTTTATAAAAATTCTAGACATGACATTAACTCAATTTTGAAGAAAACATATTTTGAGCGAAGAGATCTATCTTTGAGCTGTTATTGACCCACCAGGCTCAAGCCAAGCTTACTAAGCATATTTTCATTGAGAAGACAGAACATGCAAGAAAATAACAGTCTCTTATTCAATAGTGTTTATGAGAAGTGTGATTTTATGTCCTTTAGAGGTGAAAGTTTTTCCCTATTTCAAAACTAAATGATGGAGGAGAATATCTGGTTTTAACAGAATTGAAAGTGTCTTCATCCATGGATGGGACCTATGTTTTAATCTGCAGTTTTGAGGTATTATTTTTTCATACCATAACTGGATTGAACTAAGAAAGGTCATTTTTGTTCAGTTTAAATATCATATCACTAACAAGCAAGAACAAGATTTTAAAATACAGGATGAAATAGTGTTTTCTATCAATGGAACTAGAATGTGGAAATATGGGATTTGCTCCTTTCACACTGTTTTCTAAGAATTGGCATACCCGGATTGCAAACTATTGAACAAAACAGAATCTTGTCCTCCAGGTAGCATGGAATCCTGTTATTTTAAGATACTGTCAGTGCAATTAATTTCCAAGAACTTAAAAACATTGGCTTTACCTCTCCTCATCATTGACATGTTTTCAGTTAAATAAAAGAACTCTTTATTTAGAAAAGAAAAATAAAACAAGGGAGGGGGAGAGACTTATCTTTTTTTTTTTTTAACTGAATGTAAAAAAAAAATGAGCTATTCTTTGTGTTAACTTCAGAGATTTTTGAAATAACAAGGATGGGAATAATAGCTAACATTTAATTACTTCTTAATATGTGCCAGAACTATGTTAACCACTTTACTCTGATTCTATAATTTAATTATTATAACCATATAAGGTAGGTATGGATATTATCATCTGCTTTCTATAGATGGAGAAACAGATTGACAGGGAATACTTTGCTTTCCCGAAGTCCCACAGTGGAGGGTGGGACAGAGATTCAGACCCAGGCAGCCTGACTCTCAATCCTAAAGGCAGAATCATCGGGAAGTAAACTAGGTGTCGCATCACGCCTTAGAAAGAAATGGTAACATCTCTTCCATATGAAATCCTTCGTCTGTGTGGCTTATTTTCCTTTTTGAAGCATGTAGATGAAGACATGGTCCTTAACCTCTTCTTTCATGGCTCTGATTCACCTGGTTTTGTTGTTCCTAAAATCACACTCAGAAGGAGGGAAGTTGGTTGGAAAAAATCAATGTAGGATACTCGCAAATAAAGGTTCATATATTATCTTATATCGGATTGAAAAATATGCTTTGCTTGATTTCACTTATTTAAATTATGATAGATTCACTTCTAATTTGGGAAGAATTATTATTTCATTTTAGTCACTATAAAGGGATATAAATCATAGGGGGGAGAAAATAAATAACAAATTGTTCCCACTCCAAAGAAAATTTCATAAGAGTAACTTGCTGCTTCAAAAATGTAATAATTATTTAGTGGCTCTGACACTAAATTCCCAGCTTTTCTAAAAAGTAAAATGAGAGGCCAGATCTAGTCTTCTCTAGTGACACACTGACATTTGAGATACAGGCATGTTTGGATTAAAACAGTGCTTTTAAAAACAAACAAACAAACACAGTGCTTTTAATTTTTAAATTGCCTTTAACTTGAATTTATAAGGCATATAATACCTACCTGCACTAAAAGTGGGCATTAAAAATGAACCAACCAATTTATCTTTCACATAGGTAGATAATTTATAATTTTTATTTTTATTTTACTTATTTTTTAAGATTTATTTTTTTAAGTAATTTCTACACCCAATCTGGGGCTCAAACCCACAACCCCAAGATCAAGAGTCTTAGCTCCACTGACTGAGCCAGCTACACGCCTGTATCTGTAACTTTTAGAGTTAGTTCCTAATTTTACAAGTTACTCATTTCTCAAAAGCTTTTTCCCCCATGTCTTAAACTCTATTACGCTTAAATACCGTGGATTTGCTGTTGTGTCAGAAAAAAAAAAAGAACAAATGTGCCAGGCAAATTGTTTCTTTAGTGCATGACAGTGGGAATTACATTCCCCAAATCTGATTGTTATCCCGGCAAAATATTTTTAAACACAACAAAGAGATAAACATTATTATCCACAAAGGAATTGAGAACTTTTTTTTTCTGAAAAGTGTAGATCTTTGGAGGATGTTGAACTTCAATATTTAATAATTTTAGAATTAAAAGAAAGGGAGATCAACAGTAAAAGAATCTTAAACGTTAAATACACAGAATGAGTATATACACAGAGATGGAGGTTTATGTAAATTGAATAAGCGTGTCAAATCTTAACCAGGTTAGTAGAACACCACCAGATGGGAAAAGGGTCACCAACTGATTTTGCCATTTTATTCCTAAAGCTGTGTGTTAAATAGCAGGGATCACATAATACCCTCAACAATTGTTGTTATCATTTTGAAGCTGTAGACATCTTGCAGACTTGTGCTGAAAAGCATCTTTACAGTTTAATGAGGCCACGAAATGTTCAAAATGAACCCAACTGTGAAGTTTCAGTATTTAAAGACTGAGGACATCTGCAAGGAGCTGAGACGTGCCAGGTATCAATCCTGGTGCTGCCGTTCCCGGTCCCTGGCGGCTGCCGCTGGGAGCTCCAGGGCTGCTGGCTCTGAGAATCCGGCAATCACTTCTTCATCTACTACTGTCCCACACCCGTGTTTACAGCCTACAGCAGCGCTAACGTGAGCCACGCGGCCACAAGCTGATGAAGCATGTAAGGGCAGAACAGGTCAGGGGAAAAGAGATTGAACTCAGCATCAGATCACACTGTGCCTAGTGTCCCCTGGCAAACGGAGGGACATTCTACCAAACAACTGACCAGTATTCTCCAAAGGGGTCAGAGTCACTGGACAAGGAAGGACAGAGTAATCGTCTCAGATCAGAGGACACTCGGGAGGTGGGACAACTAAAGCAATGTGAGGTCTTGAATTCCTTCCTGACATAACAAAGACACTTGCGGTAGAGGGGTTGTTGTTTAGTTAATAGCATTGCACTGATGTTAATTTCTTAGTTCTCATAATTAAACCACGATTACGTAAGACGTTAATATTAGGAGAAGCCGGGTGAAGGCTATATGGGAATTCTTGGAACTCTCTTTGCAACTCTTCTGTAAGGCTAAAATTATTTCAGAATTAGAACTATAAAAAGTTAGAAGTAAAACACACTAAGGAAGATATGGTTGTATGATTCCAAATCATACATTATGTCTCCTAAAAATTTATATGTTGAGATCTAAACTCCAAGGTGATGGTATCAGGAGGTGGGGCCTTTGGGAAGTACTTATGTCATGAGGGTGGGGCCCTCACGAATGGGATTTGTCCTCTTATGAAAGAGAGCCCAAGGAGCTCTCTCACTCCTTCCACCAGGTGGGACCAACAGGAAGGACTATTAGCCGGGAAGAGGAACAGACCTCAAATCTGCCTGTGCCTTGGTCTTGGACTCTCCAGCCTTTAGAATATGAATAAATTAAGTTTTGTTGCTTATAAGCCGCCCAGGCTATAGTATCCTGTTATAGCAGCCTGAACGGACTAAGACAATAAGAATATTTGGCCAAACTCCTCTTTTTGTACTGGGTTGTTAATAGAACTATCCAAACATGATTTTTACTTTAAAGTCATCATTTACATATCACTATCTGCCACACACATGTGCTGTGCGTGAGCCGTGTACGTATCATGTATATACAGCCGTGTGCGTATCAGCTAGGTCATCATTTTATAATGGTGCTTAGCTCCACTGACTGAGCCAGCTACACGCCTGTATGTTTCACACATAAAATGTTATAAATTTGAACGCTTTTAGTAAATATCATATTTCAAATCCACAGTCCCCTTCCTTTTCCTGGGAACATGTAGCCTAAAGAACTTTTAGAGCAATGGTAAAACCAAATAGACCAACAGCTCTGAGTTTATGTAACATACCTAACAGATATCTCATTTCTCATGTCATTAGCTAATGTTCTCAAGAACCCAAGATTATAACCCATTGATTGCAAATTATAGAAAGCGACAATAGTAATGTCATTAAATGAATTTATTTTAGTGGCATGAAGTAGAATTGGGCATTATTGTTTCATAACTCTCAAGAATTTACTAATCTTTTAGCAAAATATTATAAATACAATTGATAAATTATAGTTTTATTCATTAAATTATTTTTTTCGAACTGTTATAAAATTCCACCTGTGTAATTCACTTGACAGAGTTCCATTTTAAAAATTTCTCGGAATTCAGATAGACTCTGAATTAGATTAACTATTTGTGTAGATTTCCAATTTATTTTTCCATCATAAACAATGATTGGCTGGGTAGAAGACATTTCCTTTGTTGGGGGGAAGATTGGAGGCCCTGCACATGCTAGAGGCAGGATATCATTATTTTGTTTTTATTCATTTGCCCAACAGCTATTTGTGGCACTATGCTTTGCTCCAGGGACTGTTTCAAATGCTAAGTATACACTTGGGGAAAAAAAGGAAAGTTTCTGCCCTTATAAAAGGTATATCTCCATAGGGGAGGTAGACACTAAATAAATATCCAAAGTAATTTCAAAGAGTAATGAGCACTAGGATATAAAGTAGGGTAAGAAGTTGGATGTGAAGAGGGACAGACCATTATAAGTACAGTGGTTAAAGATGAGCTCTTTGAGGAAATGACATTGCATAAAGATCTAATCGTAAAGATAACTTTAGGTGGTGAGCAAGGAATGGGCAATGGCCTTGAGAAAGGAAGGAATCAGTTGGGATATTTGAGAACCAACAGGAAGACCAATGTGACTACCTGGGAATCAGCAAGGCAGAGATAAGCTGGATGCTGAAGAATCAGGGTCTAGGTTATTAGGGCCTTGCAATCTTTGATAAGGAGGTCGCACTTAATTCTGAACGCACAGTAAGCCATTGGAAGGTACTGGGATGAAGTGTGACTGATCCGATTCACGGAGGTTTTGGACGGGTCACTGGGGCTGCTTTGGGCAGAAGATACTCGAGATGGGAAGGGTAGACACAGGGAAGTGAGTGAGGAGGCAAATGGAGAAGGTTAGCCAGAGAGATTGGTGGCTTGAACTAGGCTGGTTCCCACTGTAAGTAGCCAGGATACTCTGTTAATAGATTAGGTCAGCAGTAGAAGAAGAGAGATAACATGGATGAATCCTGTGGTTTCGTGAACGGTGGTGACATTTCCTGAAAAGGGAATGGCTAGGAGAGGAATAGTGGGCGGTGGTGGGGAGTAGAGGTGAAGTTTGGGGGTACAGTTCAAATAGCAGCAATGAATTTGTTGGAGAGTGGCAAGAATGGGGATCGGAGTGGCACTCTCGCACCAGAGATGCGAGATATTCCTGTCGCATGGAGTGTAGGCACCACAAGGAACTAAGCACCAAGGGGAGAAGAATGGTGCTCCCGTTGTCCTGTGCCTTCTGGATCCTGTGTCATCGGTGGGAACTTGCCTCAGAAACAGCCTGTGAAAGTCTCCTACTCTCAGACCTCCGTAAACTATTCCAGGTCCCCAGTGTCTCTCAGTCCAGCCCTTCCGCTCAGAACCTGGTCATGGAGAGGCAGAAAGGGCTAAGATTCCCCTTCTCCTTGCTTCCTTTTCTTCTTCAAGCCGCATTTCCCTCTATAATAAAACCTTTCTAAAATATGCGTATAATGAAATGGGACTCAACCAGGACTACTGACATGTATCCACTTGTTAATTACCATCTTTGGAAAGATCCTTTCTCTTTTCCTCAGAGACAGAATATTCTCTGTTTTCTTTGTTTCTGGAAAACGCTCCCTCAACAAAATAACAACCCATGTCTCTTGTACGGAAAGGGGCGTGGGGGGAATTTCAGGGAAAGAGATCATCCTATTTGATGTCTTGGAACTGCCTTAAATTAATGCTTGTATGTGTCCCTGCCACGCAAATATGCACTCAAGTTTTAGGCTTCATTGCTTAAGACCGTCAAGTTAAACTTCCTTACTTCCTCCTCATATAAGATTTTTTCCAAAGACGATTTGGTTATGCAAGCTTATGCTTTTTTGTTTTTTGCAATCACTATCACATAAATAAATAAATAACCAGGGTTTTTGAAAAATACAACTATAAAGGAAACACAGTTTTCCAGTATGCAAAAATCTGCTAAAGGCTGGGAAAGTTAGAATTTTTCAGGCTATGTTGATTTAAATTGCAGTATCAGAACATTAAAAATACTAATGCTTTTTAAAAATGTGTATTTGCATAGGTATATTCAGTTAAGAGCTCAGAAATGCCACACATAAAGATATAACAAATTAGTACTGTATGTGCTGGTGCAGTAACTGCAGAAGGACCCCTTCCTTTCTCAGTATCGTAGAGAGGACCAAAGGCCATATCTGTCATTAAAAAACAATTCTTGGCATGTGTGTAACTTTGTTTTCTTGAAACTTATAATAAATGCAGAGCTAAGCGTGGGTCTTTAGAGCATTTATGCACCTCTGTCTTGGCATTTGGGGCGTCTGCATGTCCTATTGATTAAACAGAGACTTTTCATTTCAGCCTTGAGTATTAAGCACATATGGTCTCCTCGATGGATCATTTCTGTCTAAATAGAAATGTGTTCTGTGATAGGTTGTCTTGGGCTGTGTCGTTCGTCTGAAGGTTTAATTAGTTCTGAGCAGGTGTTGAGTAAAGTGCTCAGGCAGGGGCACGGCTCATCAGAGGAGCTTTCTTGGTGAGGTTGGTGAAGGGGAGAGAGAATTCTCTAGGCAGGTTCCAGGGAGACAGTGACGAGGCTGTGCTGGTGGTGGGGACACTCCCTCAGAAGGGAGGGGGCTCCCGATGATCCCGGTGTGGGTAGAGAGCCCCTCTGTGGTATCTCCCCTTCACCTGACAATCTTGGAGCGCTCCACGCACTCGGAAACATACTCACAGTGGGAAAACATCATATCAGCAAATTACCCTTTCGGCTTTGTGGAAACATAGAAATCCTAGACTGTTTTGAGCAACTAATGGAGAGTTACTATAGCAATAACCAAATCAGGCCTGGGTTGGGACTAGGACATTTAAAGTCATTGTGATTTGTTTTTGTCCGTTTCCTTGGTGATAAGAGAAGCTATAATTAATTAACAGCCTACTACTATGGTTATTTCTGGGTTATCACCGAACAGAACATCAAGTGATTTTTTTAAGCTGTGTACCTTCCAACTCTATTTAAAATAATTTTTAACAGACAAGGTGGTCTATAAAGATAAAATAATTTCTCTTTAGAGAAGGCCCTGCAAGTTACCTAGCAAAGCAATTACTCTTTCATGATACAATACCAAGTTGTATTAGCTGTGACTTATCAACCCACAGTGGTGATCATTACTTTGGCCAAAAGCTACAAAGAATGAAAGCATCCTATATTAATGTGATCTTAATTTTCTTTTTCATTTACAATATTAAGCCCTGATTTTCCCATGTTTCAAGATAATCAATACACCATTTATTTTTCTTCAAAGAACCTGAATTAAAAAAAAAAGGTCAATCCCTCTCTATTTTTCAACAATGTTAAAAATCGGGGGGGAAAAAATCTGCTTGTTACCTAAGATTTCTTATAAGGTTAATTATGTATTTTTTATTTGGTTCTTACCTGTTATTTTTCAACAATAGCACTGACAATAATTCAAATGAATTTCCAGGTTTCTAAACACTCAGCTAAATGTTTATCACTTTGAAGCAGACTTTGTGCTAATTTCTCATAGTGTCTATGGCTACAAAAAGTGTCACGATCCTCAGAGAAGTTTTATTCTCAGAATACTTTTAGAAATGGGTTTTATTTCAGAGTGTTCAAAAGCACTTGGTGAGATGTGTCCACGTGTGTTTCATCTGAACATATAGTAACATCAAAATTGGCCCTATGACAAATACACACCTATATTATGTATCTCCCATATTTTAACCTGCGAAGGAGCAGGTGTGTAATAATAACTACCATTTACTGCCATATATATCACAAGTGTACAAACCCAGTACTTGCTGGCATTGTTCAAATTCGTGAGAACCCCTCGGTTTACTCTTGGGGAAAAAGTTGTCTTCTCCGTTCTCTCTAGCATCATAGAGAAGCTAAAGCAAACACGGGTGTACCTTTGAGCTTCCAGCCAACTCCTTTGCATGGCAGCCAGAACTTACCGTCCGCTGCACTTTGAATTCCCGCTCTGGTTAAACTCTGAGGTGGCCACAAAGGAAGAGCGCGAAGAGTGGGAGACAGATTTTCAGCGAAGAAATCATATCTGATAGAAGCTAGAAAGCGAGAAAGAAGAAAGGCTGTTTGGGGAAGGGCATGCGGACGTGTATTCACTGTGCCCGTCAGCTGCCCTTGGCTCTCACTTAAATTTGGAGCTACAAGTGGTTTATGTATTGCTGTTGAAAAACTAGTCCAATATGCTGGACTATTTTGAAAATAAACAGATGCCTATCTCTCAGGGTGTTTTATGCCAGCGCCCCGAGTCAAGGAAAGACCCTGCCATCCCCCCACTGCCCGCCTCCTCCTTTCTTGTCTGTGTGAACGTCTGGAATTCTTTATTTCTATGACCCACCGAGAGGATCCCTGTCGAGGGAAGGAGTGGAGCGCATGTGTGCAATCTCCACGACCCCTCTAGGGACGCAGGTGCAGGGCTGGGTGACATGACGACTCAGGAGGAGACCTGGTTCCTGAGCTGCTCCCAAGTGCCAGACGTGGAGATGTCTCCTTCTTGCCCTTGCACCTGTCACTTGGCCATCCACCAAGGCTCCTGGGCTCATCTAAGCCTTCCTCGGGAGGAGGGACACATCGGAGGACCAGTCACAGTCCCAGCCCTGGTTTCTGATAAGCCCCTGGTCCTAAGGACGTCCTAAGGCAAGGCTGCTTTCCTTTCAGAACAGGGAAGGGCAATGGGTGGGCTCACTGCTGAAGTGTGAATTGCGTTCTATGGTTTTTGTCTTCTCTGCTGAATAGGAGGTTAAGTGACTTAATTTTCTGGGGGAGAGAACAGAGACGCTGGCTGATATTAAGTGGCTGGGAGTGTAAAGCCATCCCTGTGCTGCACAGGCGGGAGTTGACAAGACAAATACAGGATGATTGCTGGGTGTTTAGAGCTGGCTGAGGTCAGTGACCATGGGCTTACAGGGCAATCAATCTTGGTTGTGCGATTCTCTCCGTTTTTGTCCAGAACATATATGATGAAGTAGGTGAATCTGTATCCTCCTTTCCAAAGTGGCAGGTGTGGGTTATAGCTCCATCATTGGTAAATGGACTCTCTTTTTTCAGGGTTTTGAAACATTTGATGTATTTATAGCCTACCTTATTGTAGGTGGGAGCTAAGGTATTTTTGAAATATTGGACATAATTTGTGGACTCAGTTACATTACAATCTTCAGCAACTCCCTGAAGACAGAAGGTGGCTGATATATTTGCAAGGTCTTCTGGTTTTCGTGTGGACCCAGTGGCATTCTTGTAATTGAAACAATTACTCATTTAGTTGATTCAACAAACATTTATTGAGAACCTGTTATGTGCCAGGTACGTTTCTAGGCATAGGGATACAGAGATAAACAAGGTAGGCAAAGTTGCTGCTTTTGTGTTGCTTACATGAATACATGCTAATTACCTTTTTTAAAAAATAGGGCAAGAAAATATTAAGAAAAGAAAGTGAAAGTTCTTCTATGCATGGGGTTGGGAGGTGCCCATGAGGGTGTGAATAAAGGGGAAGGATCATTTGTGTCATCTTGGAACCTGGCTATCCACCCATTTTCCACTTTCCCAATTCCACTCCCTACCCCAGTTTGATATATCCTTTCTGAGCTGTCTCTAGAACCTTCTTTTCTTTGTGCTGTGAATGTTTATCAAGATAAGGGAGTAATGATGTTGAGGCTTTCCTCAATCTTGGAGCCACCTTTTTGTTCTTTTTTTTTCTTTATAGAGTTCTTATATTGATAAAAAAAATTAGAATATCAGACTACTAAAAATTTTAAACTGAAGCTTAAATCAATTTGCTATATTCCTATTCTATTTTTTTCTCAATTGTTGATGGGAAATATGCAACATGAGGCAGTTAATCACTGAAATTGGACAAAGCACAAAGATGAGATATTTCCTAATTGCCTACGTGACAGATATTTTCTGGAGTGTTTTTTCTTCTTTTCTTAAATAGATTTTTTTGAAGATTTTATTTATTTATTTATTTATTTATTTATTTATTTATTTGAGAGAGAGAGTGTGAGCACTGGGGGGCTGGCAGAGGGAGAAGGAGAAGCAGACTCCCTGTTGAGCAGGGAGCCTGACACGGGGCCCCTTGGATCCCAGGATCCTGAGATCATGACCCGAGCCGAAGGCAGACGCTTAAGTGACTGAGCCAGCCAGGCGCCCCTGTTCTTTTTTTCTTCTTTAATATATATTTTCATACGTACTGATATTTTTGTGGAATGTGACCAAGCGTTTCCGAGATTTACTCTTTGAGAACATGAAAAATATGAAAAGAATTTCCAATTTATCTTCATTGGCTTGGTGGAAAAGAAAATGTCAAGTGCGGCTTGCACATATTTAATGAATATGATTAGGTAAGAAGATTGTATTTTTGAAACCACATACTTGAAAGCTAAACACACATGAGCTATCACAGCCTATCCCAGTTATACAGTTTACTCATTTTTATTCCTTGAATCGTAATTGCTAAAATGTTAAATGTGTTACATTTATTCTACCAAAGAGAATGCGATTGGATTTATGCACACTTTTTTCCCCTGTAAAACTGAAGAAAACATAACCGAATCATATATATAGTTAGAGGCTATAGGAGGTGATTTTTTAAAAAATTCTACCCTTCAGTGAAGGGTACCATTTCAGTTACAAAACTGTACCTCTTTGCCAAGCCTATATAAAAATAATCAGATGACCTTTCTCATTTCATCAAAATAAATTGTCAAATTATTGCAGAGAATAAATTAGCAAAAACTACAGACAACAAATCCTCTTTTGTTGATCTTCTGAGATTAGGACAAAACCCCAGCTTCTGTGTCCAAAAGATCAGTGTAACTTTTAGCATCTTGTTCAGTATGTCTGTAAGCAATTGTATGATGATTACAGAATGCTTTTCTCAAGTGTAAGCTGCTTAATTAATGTTATTTTAGAATCGTCAAGAACGTATATTACAAAATCCACCAATGTCCTCTATTCTTCCTGTTTTCCTATGCGAATCCTTCCATTTCAGTCAACCTAGACCTATTATCTTCCCAGGAACTCACCATACTTCCCAACTTCCTTTGCTTGAATTGTCCTCCACAGAACCTGTGTGTTCTGTGGGGAACAATTCACTGTCAAGAACATGGGATTTTTGGGGCACCTGGGTGGCTCAGGCGTTAAGCGTCTGCCTTCGGCTCAGGGCGTGATCCCAGAGTTCTGGGATCGAGCCCCACATCAGGCTCCTCCGCTGGGAGCCTGCTTCTTCCTCTCCCACTCCCCCTGCTTGTGTTCCCTCTCTCGCTGGCTGTCTCTCTCTCTCTGTCAAATAAATAAATAAAATATTAAAAAAAAAAGAACATGGAATTGTTATAAAATGGCATGGAAAACATGCTAATGAAAGAAACATTGGAAAGGTCAGAAAAGTGAATATTTTAATATAACTTAATAATTTTCATTGAGAAGAAAACATCCCAAATGTATTTTTTAGGTGATAAGAGGAAAAACGTTTCATTTTCAGTAATAGGTATGATGCTTAAAATTTCTATTATCAGGTGCAATCTATTTTTAATAAATATTTTTAAATGAATAGAAATTGCCTTAAATAGGTTGTTTTGACTGATAATCTTAACCTTCTACCATGCTCAGTCAGATTTCCTTGGCTTTTATGAATTGAAAGTATGTGCTTCTGTGTGGTGAATTAGACTAAATCTTCATGTTCTAAAAAAAAAAAAGGAAAGAAAGAAAAGATGATCGTGTCGCCCTCTTGTGGCTGTTTCAAAGACCAGGTTGATGCTTAGAACTAAAGGTCTGATCGGAGGAATATCTTTTACTCAGGTGAGTTAGCCCTGGAAATGTGGACAGCCTGTTTTATTTGGTCCGGTTTAGGAATGCCCCGGACCAGCAAGTTCTGACCCAGTCGAGGTCCCATCTTCCGGCAGCTGTAGGAGCTGCAGTGGAGTGTAAAGGGAGTCAGGTTTGGTTAGGATGCCGGCTCTCAGTAGAATCCGGATAAGTCATTGAACAGACTCTCAAGTGGAGACTCTTAGAAATAAAAATTTGAATTCTTTTTCTCACATCCGTTGCATTTTGGACCTTCAGCCTGGGGTCCGCTTCCCTGCTGGAAATCTGCATCATCGAGTATCCTCTGTCCTCCTTCCCATGGACAGTGGACTGGCTGTCACGAATACGAGATGCTAGTCTCAGATTTCCTTCTCCCTTGTAGTCCTTACAAAGTTACTTTCCTGCTCGGTCTTTTTCCTCTTTAATAAAGAATAAAAGGAAGAGAGAAGGGGAACCCACACTTGTTGAGCTCCTAGCAAGAATCTTGTTTTTCCTAGGTGTTCTGTCCACCTAATATGAATGTATCATTATTCATATGATGATTATGTCACTCATAGTTATAGGAACTGATCCCAAAAGAATCAGAGTATGCATTATTATCCCCAGGTTACATATAAGGAAACCAAGGCTCAGAAAGGTTAAATGACTTCATCGAGTTAACAGAGGCAAGTGTTGGAGGAATAGGGTCCAATCCAGACATCTCTGATACCTAGTAACGAGTGTCACTGAGAGTGGGCCAGCTGCATTAGTAGATGCCTATGTTTAAGAAATGCCGAGCTGAACAAAGTCAGGTAGATTTTCTCCAGCGTTTCTCTTGGTCTTTGATATCTAAATATCCACAGCCATGCGTGGGTGCCCCTTTCGAAACATGTTTTTACCCCAGATTAGCACTCTTCAGAGCATACTTGGAAAGAACTGTTGGACGTCCACACATTGCTTTCCACTGTCTCACCGAATCAAAGATCTTCCCTGATTATTTCCTCCACCTATGCAAGCTTTTGTCCTAATTCGTGTTTCTTTCTATGACTGTCTTTAACAATATTTATCCTACGATTTATTTTAGTGTGGTAATTTCAAGTATTTCTTCTCTGCTTAAATTTTAAATTCCTAGAGGGCCAGCATTAGTCTAGAAATAAGTATAGTGCCTTTCAAGGAATAGGCTCTTGGTAAATAGTTGTGGAATGTGAGAATAAAAGGCTGTGCTTGGGCAAATTACAATTCATATTTAAGTTTGTCTCGGACGTTCATGGCTGGCATGTTAGGTGTCCCTGACAAGTTATTATTGTTTCAACAGAGGCCTGGCATGTCTTACCCAGAACGGTGTCTGAAATAGAAATTGCAGGCATCGTGACACCGGCAGATGGATCTGATCAAAAGGAAGTTTCAGGGCCCTTGAAATCACAAGCCCATTGTTAGAACCTTAGCATCAGAGGGGCTTATAGGGAATCCGAAAGATGAAAGAAAGACTTAGTTCATCCGTAATGATTTATTCTCTCGGCCCCTGTCCACTGCGGCTACACAAGGCTCCCCTGAACTCGCAGAGCTCCGAAGCCGGAGTCCACCCCACCTCACTGAGCCCTATTTGGGTCCAACAGCAAAGACGCAGTTCCAGAATGTTGGGGCTGGAAGGGCTCTTAGAGGCTATCTTGCCAGGTTATTTTGAAACTGTGTAGGATCCTGGGACAAGGGACGTCTGGAAAGTTCAATTCAGTTTTCATTTCACAAGATATGTTTAAATATGTCTAAAACTTAATAAAATTTTAACACATCAGGTACCACTTTTCCTTTGACTTGTGCTGTAGGTTTTTAACTTCTGCCGTTTCTCCCCGATTAAAGAATGTCCTGGATTGGAGGGTTAATTACTAATTTTTTATTATGATTCCCAGGGCCAGTACAATCACAAGAACATAAATTGACATTAAGACCTTCGTAAAATCACAACCCTATATCATGACTCCTAACTTCAAGATGATGTCTGCCAAAACCACCACTTCTGGCCAGTGGGCTTTCTCATAATAAAAGGTTTAAGGACAATCTCATGAAATACGCGTATTCAAATGAAGTCCCACCTTCACGGTTTATATTTTCGGTTTTTCCTGTGATGGTGTTCCCAAACTCCCCACCCCCGCCACCCCCTGCCCAGGTCTGCAGTGGAAGAAACATGAGCTCAAGGAAAAAGTGCTAAAATCTGGATCTCTTAACTCCAAGTTCATTGTTTTACTTTCCACTATTCTCTGCCACGTTTTTGGTTAAAGTCAAATCCTAGCATGGAGTGGTGGGTGAGGAGGAAGTAAGTCGTTTGATGGAGGAGACATTAAAAATTATAAAGCTTTCATTTTTTTCTTCTCATGAAGTCATTTTTAGACGGACATGCAAAACAGCCTCCATCTGACTGATTGAAGCCCCTGTCAGTCTGAGTTCGTGATGACTATGGATGGTAGACCTTGGCTGCCCACCACCCAGTGAGCCAGCCTGCATGAGTTTTCGAGATTCCTCATTTTGAGAACACAGGATAATACACAGACCTTTGCAAGAGCGTGTTTGAATTCTCTCTAGAGGTCAGGAGACTCAAGTTTCTCTCAGAGTGGAGCCAGACCCAGACCTTTTGGGCTGGAGGAAGTATGCCTCCTGGCCAGTGCCAATTCATCTCACTGCGTGTGGCCGGCATACCCTGGGTACGGATTACTCAGCGATCGCTGCCAGACGAGAATTTGCAGCAAAGCTAACCCTCCCCCAAACTATAATTTGGAAGGCAGAAAGTGAAACTGGGGTTTTTATTCTTTGTCAAGTTCACAGACTTGCAATCTCTGTGCCTCCGGCTAATAGACATTTAACTTTTTGAAAATAAAATTTATAGCTTTCAGAAGATTGGCATTCTACCCACAAGCTTTCCATAATCACTCTTCCCCCCACAGGGCAATTCTGGTTAATGTGAATTCATAAAAAATAAAAGTTCATGATAGCTTGTTTATTTTCTGTTCTTCCTTTGGTTTAGTAAATGAATGGACCAGACATTTATAATAAGGCCTTAATTACTACCTTCTCACATTTACCCTAAGACCATCTTTGAAAAGGCACTAAAGCTCAGAGCACGGAGAAAACATCCCAACTGTCTTTTATTATATTTTAGAACATTGTAAAGGAGAGGAAAATTTAAGAATAAACTACTTTTATTTTTTTATTTTATTTTATTTTTTAAGATTTTATTTATTTATTTGACAGAGAGAGACAGCCAGCGAGAGAGGGAACACAGGCAGGGGGAGTGGGAGAGGAAGAAGCAGACTCGCAGCGGAGGAGCCCGATGTGGGGCTCGATCCCAGAACGCTGGGATCACACCCTGAGCCGAAGGCAGACGCTTAACGACTGCGCCACCCAGGTGCCCCTAAACTACTTTTATAGTATCCACTATCCAGAAGAATTTTGTCTCTTTCTATTCTTAAAAACTATAAACAACTTGGATAGTAATTAAACCCCCTCTGATAGGATCTTAAAAACAAATCTTTAAGGAACCCAAGCAGAGGCCTATGTTTGGACCAAAGTAATGACTTCAAACCTTTCATTCCACAACCATGTTAGCTTTCTGTAGGTGGTAGTTCTTAATTTTTAATATATTAATGCATCAATTTACTCAACACATATTTATTAAATACACGTTTCAGGAGGACAAAACATGTACAGTGACTTTTTATATGTATACAAGTTTGTACACACACAATGAAAAAGATATAGGGGCACCTGGGTGGCTCAGTCGGTTAAAGCATCTGCTTCTTGATTTTGGCTCAGGTCATGATCTCAGGTCCTGGGATAGAGCCCTACATTGGACTTTGTGCTCAGCAGGGAGTCTGCTTGGGATTTTTCTCCTCCTGCCCCTCCTCCTACTTATGCCTCCGCATGCACCTTCTCTCCCTAAAATGAATAAATACACCTTAAAAATATATATATATAAATACTGGAAAGATATATATCCATTAAGGAGGGCACATATTGCATGGTGCACTGGGTGTTATATGCAACTAATGAATCATCGAACTTTACATCAAAAACCAGGGATGTACTGTATGGTGACTAACATAATAAAAAAAATTAAGAAAATACATATTTCCTCTTTTTACCTCTTCATGGTAGAGTTACAGGCAGTTACAATTTTTTCTTTTTTTATGCTTCCTTCACTAATCTAAATACACTTATAATGAGAAAAAGATTTTGAAAAACATTATAGAGCACCTAGGAAAAGCTATCACACTCCAGATAGTGAAACGTAAGTCCAAAGGTGAATCTTGACATTCTGTAGTGTGGGAACCACACCTGGTTGAGGCATTTAGAAAACGTGTCAGAACCCATCATGAGTGGTCTATTGTGGTTGTACATTAGGTGCTATGGAAGTTCAGAGAAGAGCGCTGAACTGCCTTTGGAACCATGGGTCATGGAGGCAAAAACTGGGAATTTAGGGGCAGATAATGAGATGATCACAAGTGGAGCAAGAGGGCGCCACAAGCTGGAAAAGGCAATGAACAGAATGTCTCCAAGAGCCTCTGGAGGGAGCCCAGGGCTGCTGACACCTGGGTTTTGGACTTCTGGCCTCCAGAACCTTGAGACAACACATTTCTGTTGTTTTAGGCCACCAAGTGTGTGGTGACTTGCTGGGGCAGCCATAGGAAGCTAATACAACGGGCACCGTCTGCCATATAATGAAGAACGTTCTTTGGATTTCAGCTGGGAGTGAAGCCATCGTATTTGTGTTACAACTCTACATAGAGGAAAATAACCCTTTGTAACTTAGATGCAAGAGCTCATGGGTTTTTCTAAGAATTATAATAAGTCATAAAGAGCCAACTGAGGTCTGTTTATTTCAAGATAATGACACAGTACCACGTATTTTAGATACATAGGGTGAAAATACTCAATTATTAGCACTTTCCATAGGGAACCTGGGTGCTCAGTATAATTGCTGCACTGAAATCAGAGATTGTGTCTTCAAAAAGGCATCCCATTTAAAAGAAATATTATTGAGATCAGTGCATTTTTTTTTTCGCACAATGAGGTAGTCTACTTGAGTTCCTTAAGCCCTATCCTGATTTGAGCAATTTTCTCAGCCCATCCGAACATTTGCCTAGTACTTTGTCAAAGGATAATGACATTTTCCCTCTTCGCCTCTCAGGATAGTTGCGAATATCCAAATGGACTCCTGCATTATTTTGCGCAAGGGTATGTAGAACCGATGTAAGAACACGGGTCACTATGGGTGTACTTTTGCACGTGATAACGACGTAATGTGATGGAAATCTGCTAGATAGCTTGTCCTGTGGGCCCACGAAGCTCCTAACAAAGCCACGGGCTTTGCGTGTGTCTGCCAGGTGGACCAGAATTCAGGCCACCTTCACGATGAATTCTCGCCAAGTTTGGTTTTCTTCTGTGAGCCAGGAGAGATGCTGAACAAATGGGAATCGTGATCAGTACAACCAAACAGGAAATGAAGGCGAAAGGCTTTGTCCTCTAGCTTCCTGGCCTGAAATAGGAAGTCAGGACAATGTGGATTCTGTAACAATTCTCGGGCCGGGCTCATTCAGGACTGAACCCGCCGTGTGCACTGAGGAAGCTTCTCCAGCTGATGAGGCAAAGGCCTGTGTTACAGCAGAGAGTGAACCATGGCTCTCTCTACGAGCTTTGCTTTACAACTCAGTCTTTTATCACAGCGATTCACTCCTGAATTGCATATTTACAATGAAGATGGACCGTGTAGTTAGCCCGCAGTTCTTATCCCATAGTGATTTCTTTAAATTAAGTCCCAAATTTAAGCACATACAACTGAATCTTAGTGTTTCTTTCCTTGCCCTAACTTATGCTACCCACTCCTGTCCTTTCCATTGTCATCCTTGATACAAGACTAGCTGTCCCCAGGATCCCTTCTTCTCTTCCCAGGAGGTTAGCCATGCCCAGGGACACTCAGAATAAAGATTCCATTTCCCACATAACAAAGTTTGGGGCCGACAGGATTTAAATGGGAGTGACATGGAATATTCAGGAAGCGTCTTGAAGGGATGGCTCTGTTTCGTCCATTTCTTCTTTTCCTGCGTGGTCCAAAATTTAGGTGATACCTTGATATGGAAACTATACTGAGAGCAATGGATCAACCAAGGAGAAAGAGGTGGGGTGCCTGATGATGTGGGAAGCTCAGACCAGCCATGATGGCTTACAATTAACGGACAGAGCTATAAACTTCTGCATGGTTTAAGCCACTGTTATTCTGGATTCTCTGACCACAGTTTAATCTCTAGAAGCAAAACCCAGGTGGCAGAGTTGAAGGTATGTGGTCGAAATTGGCTGTACTGACAATGTGTCATTGAAGGAATAAAATAATGACCACCATGAGAATCTCTTGCCCCAAAAATAAGTTGGCCTGAGACCTTTTGTTGATATATTCATGATGAACTTGCTCATCCCACGTTTGCTCCCTTCTTTTTTGATTGTGGGCTTAGAGCAGGCTTTGCATTAGAGAGCTCAGGAGCAGACACAGAATCAAAGGGGAAGGAATGGGGAATGTTAAAAAAGGCAAAATGATTATAATTCTCCCATTAAGTTTAGATATTTGAAATCATGTCTCATCATAAGGAGCAATGCATCTCTGCGTATAACCTGATTTTTTTGGTGTTAAAATCATAGCACAGTCACGGTTTCTGTTCCCCACGTCTGTAGCTATGAATCCAGATTTCATAGAAATCATCAGTGCAAGAGAAGTTCTTCATGAATGAGGCTCTACATCAGCTCTCTTCTCTGTATTGAGCTGCAGTACGTGCTAAGAATGCCTTTGTTCTTTCTATCAAAATAAATTGTGATTATCACTCTCTGTGTGTCCGTGTGCTGCAGGATGGTTTCTGCATGGGTCATGTAACTTAGTTTGTTGCATTCAGCACACAGGGAAATGTAAAACAGACCCACAGTCGGCTTCACAATCCGGCTTCCAATCTTGCCACACTGTAGCCAAACAGCCAGGTACTTGGCGTGTGGGGACAGCATGCTGAGTAACGAACGGGAACAGGGACAAGTATATGTAAATGCATGGTCGTGGGGGTTATTTGACAAGCCAGTGAGGTTGTAGCTAGAGGGATCTATTAAAATTAATGCTATTTTTGGAGAAGGATCTCTCTGCTTGGATTTAAATGGCCAGTTGACTGTCAGACTCAGTCCCCCAGGGAAGCTATAAGATTTCATTCTCTTTGTTAGTCAGAATGTCTCTGCAGGAGAAGGTCTACCCTTCCAGCGACCTGAGTGCAGCACAGCCCCTTAGTAAGCACCGTTGGAACAGCAAAAGGCCATAACTGTGGTTTCCGCGCATCCTGTGTTCTTTTCTGCTTCTCCGCTTTGCCCATGTTTCCTCAGGTCAGAAACTCTAGAGAGAACCCTCTACAGCAGCGAAAGATTGAACTGAGAGATGTGCACTCGTGGTGTGAAATTCCTTTACAGGGGCCAGAGGAAAAGCTTAGAGCAAGAGAGCTTTGAGTGAATAATTTTGAACTTTGGGGAATACTTAAGGTTCTCTGGCCACCATTAGCAAGCTTATCTTCCAGAATCTTCCTTGTTGGAAAATACAGGGACTCAGAAGTAAAAAGCATAATAAGTCCTGGGACACTAAGGGAAATGTTATTTAAAGCAGTATTATCATCGCTCTGTAGGAGTAAAATAGAAAACCAACAACTCACATTTGCCTTCATATCTGGAGAGTATTCCTTGCTTGCAATGGAATATTTTTTCTTTCTTTCTTTCTTTCTTTCTTTCTTTCTTTCTTTCTTTCCTTCCTTCCTTCCTTCCTTCCTTCCTTCCTTCTTTTTTTTCCCCCCCACAGCTCTGACTTTTCTGCCCTATTCAAACTTGGTTTGATCACTTTCACAATAAAACCACATCCATCCTTATAAGTGTGGGATATCTGCGCACTGTAGGAGCCCCACCCCTGGCCCCTGGGAGAGGCCTGGAGGGATTCTCCCCTCCAGGTTGCAGAGGGGGAACAACCCAGACGACATCCAGATTTTAGGCTTCCAGCTTCCGGAACCATAAGGCAATGCATATCTGTTGTTTGAACCCCCCAGCTGGTGATACTTTGTTATAGCGGTCCTAGAAAACCAATAGGACTGCTCCTTCCCCTTTACTCGCATATCATAGCCAAAGCCATGACCTGACCCAGGTCTTGAACCATTAGGGTAGCCTTGTCATTTGTTGAATCAGCCAATATAGGATAGATTATGCTCTACTAACAAGCGTCTCCAAAATTCAGCAGCTTAAGAAAATGCGAGGTGAACTCTCGCTCTGTACCTATGGAATGTGGCTCAGCAGTGGGAATTCTGTTTATCACTGTTTTTCAGGCCCCAGCTTAAGACTGTTAAAACAAGGATTTTCTTAGATGGGAAAATCAGGCACTGGCTTCTAAATGGTTCAAGCCAGAGGGCAATCTTACCTTTCACTCACATTTCATTGCCCCAAAGCACGTTATTTGGCCTTGCCTAATCTCTAGGAGGCCAGAGAGTGTGCCCGGAGGCAGAGAGGAGCACAACACAGTGATGACCACCTGTCATGTTACCACGTTTGCTAATTGTTTAACTTCATTTTCTCACTTATAAATTGGGATCTTAATATATATCTTATTCGGTTGTTCTGAGATCCCAATGGAAGGGTATAGACCACAACAAATACTAATTCCTTCCCTTTCCACCTTGTTTCTGCATCTTTTGTGCAGAGCTGTGCCCTCTGTGGCATCATCCTCTGACGTGAGAATTTTCCTCTGGTGCATTCAGTGATCCGTCCATCCTCCCCCATCCTCAGCCTTTATGTTTTCTCTTGACTCCTCTTTCTCTACCAAAGTCTGAAATCCAGGCTCTCTACCATGTCTTCTTTTCCGGTTGAGCTTCCTCTTTCAGTGTCTCTTTCATTTCTATTACTGCATCTTATATCTTTGTGCAGATATCTCCCATCTCTAACTCTCCTTGAACAACAGAACCAAATTTCCAACTACCTGCTATTTACAATTTCCCGAACCAGTTGTGTTCCCTTGTGCCTCCAGGGACTTTCTGCAGCAGTCTTCACCAGAAGCCTTCGAAGCTTACACCAAACATCACTACCTTTCACAGACATTGCCTGAATTCCTCTGGCCTACTTAGATATGATGTTTAAGTAATAAGTACTTTTTGTGTACCTACCTAAGTACGTACTCAGGAAAAGAGGGCTGGACTGTGAATTGGCAAGTACGGACAGCAAGTTCTTGGTTGCTGATATACAGAGTAAAATATTTCTATGTGTGTAAGAAAGACTTGGCTGAAAAGAATGGAACCTGAAATTGATCAAGCCTATAGATTCCTGTTGGTTTATAGGAAGCATGGGAAAAAAACATTACCCACACCGATATGCAGTCCACGAACTAAGACTGTAGGAAACTACAGGAAGAGAAATTTTTATGAGCCAAGCATATTATAAGCGAAAGAGAGAGAGAGAGAAAGAGGAAGAGGAGAGGGAGAGGAGAGCAGTGGGAGTGGGGGGAGAGAGGTAGCAGTAGGTTAGAAAAGACTTTTAAAATTCAACCTGCTACAAATGTTGCATTGTGATTTGAACAACCCATTAAAAATTGTGAAGTAAGAGAAATTTGACTGCAGTGGGTGTTATATGCAAGTAATGAATCATGGAATTTTACATCAAAAACTAGGGATGTACTGTATGGTGACTAACATAATATAATAAAAAATTATTATTAAAAATAAATAAAAATAAATAAATTTAGCAATATCTAAAAAAAGGTATTATTTTCATTTTCAGGTATGGTAATGTTATTGAGGTTATGTTCTAAAAAGTATATTTAAATATATTTTTAAAATAAAACATATTAAAAAAATATCTGATATTCAAAATAACCCAGAGTGTAAGAAAGTTGGTGGGGATATAGATCAAGTATAATTTGGTATGAGTTGAAGCTGTATGTTAACATGCGAGTGTTCATGTATTATTCTCTTTTCTTTCTATATGTCCAAAATTTTTCATAATTAAAAAAAAGATTGGCTGAACTTGGTAAATAGCAGCTAAGCCTCTACCAATTTTCCTGATGTGAAAGGGTGAGATATCTCATTAGCAGTTCAGTTCCAAATGGAGTTAATGATCCCGATGGGTTTTTGATTTGGAGGTGAAGAGGAAAGATAATTTGGTGCCTGAATTCTTTTGGGATCTGAGAACCATAGTTTAGTGGCTAGCATTACAACTTAAATCAAGTTTAGGCTCTAATATGCTGTTGAGTCAGAAATAACTAACAACTTTACACAAACTTCCTTTCGCTCTGATTCATTTCATTTCCAGTGCAATTTGTTGACTTGTGAATGCATTCAAGAGTCTACTTTTATTTTCTCTTTATTAGTGCCCTAGCAGCCATCATCAAAGTAATTATTTGTATTGCCATGTATTTAATTTTAACTTGTCTCTTGCATGTTGCTACAAGTCATTTGCAAATTCTCACGTCTATGCAATAGCATAACCACATTTGCGGTCTTCAACTTTAAAAACCAATTTCTCCCTTGTGCCCCTGGTGAAAATGATTACAGGTTATATAAATGCAAGTTTTATCATGACAGTGGAGCAGAACTGATGTGGCATACTAATTTAGTCATTAAAGCACACAAACAAATTACAGTGGAAGGTGGTGGCATAGTTTTTTTCTGCCGCAGTTGCACTGTTGCACGAGAACACCTTCCTTCTGATGGGTTACTGACAAAGAATCTCTGAAGCCCTTAAGGGCACTTTGATTTCAGCCCCACTCGGAGAGTGATTAAAATGTTGCATTCTAGAGGTGGCAACATTTTTTTCACTTGATTCCTAAATTGAAGAGATATTGCCATTAAGCAAACAAGAAGGAGGGTAGAGAGGAAGGAAAGGGGGAAAAAACCTTTTGGGAAGTAAAACTTGGTAATTTTCATCAATAGGACACTCAGTACTTCCTTAATACTGATTAAATTGGCCACTTGTAAAAACACATTCTGTTTGTGTGTTTTATAAAATGACGTCACAGCAGCTATTCAACAACCCTTTAACTATAAATCTAACGAGATCACCCATTTATTCCATTTTAAACACTGAGGCATGGGAAGGCAAAGCCCACTCTAACTCAGACTTTGAAGTCGAGTAGAAGAGTTGGGACAATCACAACGTACATCAATGAGCAACGCCCAGCAAACCAGCAGGACAACACAGTGAGTAAGGGGGGGGGGGTGTTCATTGTGGGTTTCAGTGTCCAGGGAGCAATCCCCAAGAGAGGAAGGAGACTGAAAGTGACAAATGAGGATCCTTTGATCTGGGAGAAGAGGGAAGAATGAATTACAAGAATGAGAGAGCAGTGCACACAATTCCAGGGAAGGGAATGTTCAGAGCCTGTTTGGGGGACGTGGTAGACCAGCCTGGCAACAGTGCAGAGGGTGAGATTAAAGGGAAATTTGGTAAGTGGTTCAGGATCCCCAGTAATATCCAGGACTTTAACCAGCTTTTTTAAAACGAGGAATTAACACATACTGACTCTTTAAGAACTTGCTCTTGCGGTTGAAATGCTGGTAAAAAGTAGCTGCAAAGGTGAGCATTCTCTCTATGCCACTTAGTCTTTCACCGGGTCCCAAAGGAACCTGTACATGAATAGAAAACATACATGTCGCCCATCAAAATCAACATTTCAGTTATGCCTATCGTCATGGTTTTCCAGCTTGTACATTAGCATAGATCTCACTTCAGGGATGTTGACTAAATTTGCTTACATAATATAGTGTGTTCAATGATGCAGGGGCCACACATATGGTTTATTCTCTAGGCGATCGCAGAAGACATTGTATTTTTAATTTGCAACACTATGTTTCTTTGGATATTTTAGGAAGACTTGCTTCTGGGAGTCTCTTCTCGAGGCCTCCTTTAAGAGGGCCTAGTGTTCCAATCGTTTAATGGGCTTTCCATATTCTTAGCGTGTGTTTGGCATGACCGTGCAGACAATAATGGGGGTTCAACATATGTGGGGAGTCTTGTTTCCCAGCATTTGCCAAGTTCCATGCACTGCAAAGCAATTCTCATCTTTACCTCACTGAAACTCACATGCTTTGCACGGTAATTACCATTCGTCACTTTCTGTGGCAGGTGGGGAAACTGAGGCCCGAAGGAGTTAGGTCATTTTCAGACGGTAACACAACAAGCAAATTGAGAAGGGAGGAAAGAAATTAGAGTAATAATATGAAATTAATAATAATTTCATTAAGTCAGTAATGCTTTTGATTGAATTATATAGTACAATATAATTAAGTATATACAATTGGTAGAAAAACACGCACACGTGCGTATGTATGCACACACACAGAAACACAGGTGCATGTGTATATAAACACTTAGGTACTTGTATAGATATAAAAATGTATAGTCGTGTGTGTTCATATACTCATTATATATATAATTCCTTTGTTTTTTTATTTATTTATTACAAACACAATAAGGGCATAGCCCAAATGGCCTACTGAGATGATTATCTGACTAACCTTAATACTGTCCGTGCAAATAACAGGCCATGGAGAGCCACAGAGTAACCCTGAATTGCCGTGTGCCGTGCCAAGCGGTTTATTTGAAAACTCCTCCAGAAATGATCCATTAAACCAAGCTCTCTAATCTATGCCCGTATGTTACTGCATTGCTCCCCGCAAGAGAATTTGGAACTAGTTCCCATTATTATCTCCCGATTATGTCTCAGCACTTGGGTGGGAACATTTATTTTTCGGAGGAGAGAATGAGTCCTGTGGAGAAAAATAAAAGGATTGTCCACTGGCGATGCCCCCCCCCCTCGCCCCACCCCGTCCCTGTGTGCAAACAGGTCAAAGCTACGGCCCTTGTGCCGTTTCCCAGATGCCGAGTCCCTCCGAAGAGCTGCCATAACGTTGTTACAACAACATCTGTCTGCTTTCCGTGTTGTGTTATATGCGTTCGCGTACATCTCCTTTCTCCTTTATTAGATTTCAGGCCACTTTATGTTTGATTCATCCTCCTGCCTCTCACCGTGTGTGCAGGAGTAGGACACTACGGTAGTCACCAAAAATGTGTCTGAACCGCGGGATTGTCACACAGAAAAGGCCTGCGTAGACGCAGAATCAGTGACTCTTGTGTGGTTGGCCTCTGTTTTTCAAATTGTTCAAAAGGCGAACTAATGTTTCTCCTAATGATTCTGACAACCTGTTTGAAATTTGTTTTGGTTTTTGCTGAATTTGACCACAGAACATATCCCTGTCCAGTGTGGCTAACAAGATTTTAACAAGAGTTAGTTAATTGTTACAAGAGTGAGATCCTTCTAATATCTATATCTATCTATCTATATAATTTTTTTTTTTTTTAGCAAGAGTTTTATGTACTTTCGGTTTTTGTTTGATCATAAACTTCTAGAAACACAGGTGCTGGTTATCACTGGAAGTCATTTCATCCTCAAGCTTTGCCCAGGGCGGTAAGTGGCCTGATCTGTGCGTTTGTACCACCGCTCCTGCCCAGGAGTGCCGGGTACCCGGTGAAGGTAGGGGATGCGTAGAGAAGTCAGCGACGGAACAGGTGCGTTCTAGGAGACTAGGACAAAGAGGTCGGGTTGATTTGGGGTTGATAAGACTACCCATATTGTAATTTTTCTCTGAAGCCATTTAAGGTTCCTTGGTAGATACAAAGCAATCTGAAAGAATCTAAGTTTTAGGAAACCACCTTGGCCCTGAGCTCCCTGGAGACCCAAGTTTCTATTTTGTTGTAGACCCTTGACATTTTGAAAACTTAATTAACTGGACGTCCCTGTGGTGTAGCGGAGTCTCTATTTTCATTAAACTCCCCCTGCCGAAAATATCTAACACAGATTCTCTTTGAGAACTAAGTTGTAGACGTGAGGGGCCCCTGGGTGGCTCAGTCGGTTTAAGCATCTGCCTTCAGCTCAGGTCATGATCCCGGGATCCTGGGATCGAGTCCCGCATCGGGCTCCTTGCTCAGCATGGAGTCTACTTCACCCTCTCCTCCTACCCCTCCCCCTTCATACTCTCTCTCTCTCTTTTTCTCTTACTTTGTCTCTCTCAAATAAATAAAATCTTTAAACTGTAGACATGAACCACTAGTAGAATATGGCTCCTTTCTGAGCTGCGGTCACGTCTGTACATCCTCCCAGAAAACCTGTGATGTCTTTGAGGTTTTAATCTCTGCCGACTGCACCTGCAGGGGCGCATTGCATGTGCTTGTGTGCTTGTTGAAGCAGTGGGCACCCAGGACCCCATGGCACGGGCTCTCGGAGGGACAGTTATTTGTCCCAGTAGCAAGAGCCTTTATGTGGATAGAATGTAGCCACCAACCCTAGGATTGCAATGAAATTGTTCGGTGCCAGGAACCTTAATGGTCAAAGGCACCAAAGCACCTTGCTTGAGAAACAGATAGCCCACAATATCACAATCTTTCATCTTTTATTTTCTCAACTTCTAGTCAGCATTTTTTCTGTGCAGAAGTCTTCTTTAGAAAAATGTAAAATAAGTATATTCTAGAACCTGTCATCATTTTGCCAGAAAGAATAGTTGCCAAGACCAGTAGCTCTCAAACTGAAATTAGAGACTGATTCCCATACATAGCCTTGCTTGGAACGCCTTGTAACTTAGTTTATCCCCCTCTCCCTGTTCTTTTATTTTTTCCCTTCTGCTTCAAAAACTGACTTTCTGTGCCCAATTACTTGTTGTTCCCTGTGATGACATACCAGTACATTTGAGTTTACAAACCTAGTTATGCGGGCACTATTATCTGTGAGACCTGTCAGCTCACTGTAAAGTGCTGTCCCCAGAAAGGCAGCCGCACCTTGCCTAACCACAGGCACAGAAAACTAAGGACAAAGGCTGGCGTTGCCCAGGTGTCTGCTGGGGCCTCCCTGCCAGGAAGATGGGTCTCTGAAATCCTTCTTCCTCTCAACCGTCTGTGAAACCCTGGGATTGGAGCTCTTAGCTGGGGTAGGCGATTGTGTTCTCCTATCTTCTCTTTCTGGAATCTTCTTCTCCAGCAGAATTGCTGTTGTGTCCCATGTGATTGCAGAGGTGGAGCCAACACTCTTTGATGACTCTCACAGACACTTCTAAATACAGGAGACTTTACTGAGGAGCCAAAGGCATTAGGAAGGGGGTGGGGGAGGTCAGATTCTCAGTCTCCAAAATCTTTCTGAGCCATCTCACTTCCAGGAATAAACTCTCACCACCAAGAGGCTCCCTGATTTCTTAGTTTTGTCTTTTTCCCTCCTCCATAGTGCCTTTTCTGCTCTTCACTCCTTCCTCCCTCAGAGTCGGTGGACCACCCCCCCATGACACCTCCCTCACATCAGGCAGGGCGGCCTGTGGCTCTCCTCCTGGTCCTGCCCAGGCGCCTGCCAGCCGGTGATGCAGTCCATTTATTCCTGCCTCCGGAGAACGTAAAGGGCAAGTAGCTAGCTCAGCAAGTGAATAAAACAGAAATGATAGTCACGTTTTTCAAGTTCTAAACATTTAAGTGAAGGTTAAGACATACAGCTTTGATATCAAGGGGATCCTGGCTCTAATTTCTGTGTGAATTTAAACAAGCTATTCATATTTTCAGAGCTTTGGTTCCCTCGGCTGGAAGGGCCGTACTATGAGGTTGTTGTGAGAAGTGAACGTGTCAACACACGTTCCACGTTTAGGTCGATGCCTGACACATACTCAACGCTCAATAGATACTGTCGCTTGTCTTTCTTGTTCAAAGTAAAGTACAACTATAAATACCCACCAAGTTTACCGAGAAATTAACAGATGATCCCTGATTATAAACCAGCCCCCACCAGTATGTCTCATAGTTACTGGTATATGTGAGCATGCCAACATCAGGATAGTTTATTGCAGCCATAACAAATCACCATAAAGTTTACAACTTAAAAGATACAATTATGTTTAAAAAGGAAAAAAGAGAAAAGAAAAGAAAAAAAGGAAAAAGAAAAGAAAAGAAAAGGAAAAAAAGAACACCAATATCTTATACCATGGTTCTGGGGGTCAGAATTCCTCATTGGCTCAGCTGTGGGAAATCGCAGGCTGAAATGCGGGTTTGTCCTGACTCTTACTAGCTCTGGGACAGACTCCTCACCAGGCTCGCCCAGGGCATAGCAGAATCCAGGTCCTCAGGGTTGTAGGACTAAGATCCCTATTTCCTCTCTGGCTGTCAGCTGGGGGACTGCCCCTAGTTCCTGGAAGATTCTCTCTAATCCTTACATGTGGGCCCTACATCTCAGAGCCAGAAATAGCACCCCAGTTGTACTCACACTTGGAGTCCCTCTGACCTTCCCTTCTGCTGCATTCTTCTGTTTCCAGTGGAAAAAAGTTCTCTGCTTTTAAGGATGCATGTGATTAGATTGGAACCAATCTGATCATCTAAAACAGTCTCCCTGTGTTCAGTGTCACCATACTTCTATCTGCAAAGGTGGGGTTTCCATCTGGACATCTTTGCTCTCCACTCCTTACAAAGGAAGTTAGCATCTGAAACAGAATGGAGATTTAAGAAGAGCAAAACGAAAATGAGCAACATATGAAGAATGCATTGTATCAGATTCATTAATTTTTATCCTTATATTTTTAATGACCTAAAATATCCTACACAGATTCCAAATATTTTAATATCATTAAAATATTAAATGTTGGCTTCTTCTGAAAATGAATAACTTGTCACCAAATGAAATAAGTGAACATTCTTCATTAACAATTAAGAATGTTTATTATATGCATTTTAAATGTACACAATCAATTTGAGACATTTATCAGTATCTGTTGAACTGTTAAAGTTATTTCTGAGTAAACTTACCTTTTTAATGTCAATGAAATGTTTTTTTAAAGTCTGATAATTCATAACTTATATGAATTATATTAAATGATTTGATCCAATAAAGTGCACAGGTGATATTACTATTAATTTTCCTTTGAAAATGCCCAGGGTAAATCAATCAACCAGTCAAATACTGAGAAGATCTTTTGTTTTCTACAGAAGTGAAATAAAATAAATAGCATTCAAAGCTATTTCCACAGTGTTAGAACAAGTGAGAAATGTTTCCAGATATTTAAATGCAGCCAATGGAGTAACCGGAATATTCTGAAATGGGTGTCTGGGGAAGAATGTCAATGGTATTTGACACATTTTACTTAGAATCAAAAGGGATGGTCAGGCTTTTCCTCTGCTGGGACATAGGACAGACCAGACCATGTCCAGCCTGGTGCACAGTAACTGCTGGTGTGGGTTGCGTTCTTGCTACAGCATTTGCGTCATAAGGACTGTGCGTCTTAAAAGCTTGGAACATTTCATGGACAACCAACAATTAGCTCTCATCACTGTAACATGCTCAGCGGACATTGCTGAAATTTAAGTTTGTACATTGTTCTTAGCATAAGTACAATATTTGCAGCCACTTCTAGAGGTACGGTTACTAATTAGAAAGTCTTTTTCTTTTCATCTGACGCAAACACAGACTTTTCTATTTGCACTCTGTATTATTAAACAAGAACCCAGAAATGAGGACAGGCCTATGGACTTGGAGTTGGGCATTTCATGCTCGTCATTAGTTGACTTGGCTGGATAGTCTGCCCGTGAACGAGAAGACGATGGAATCTTAAAGTAGAGTGTGTTGTAGAGCTTGTCATAAGCTTGTGGGAATTACACAGACTATTTTGTGCACCTTGTTTCATAACTCAAACATTGTTTGCTTTGCTAGGAAGGCATAGGGTTTAGACATGTCCACTTGAAATTCCAGGTGCCAAAGAATACTCGATTTAACAGGTAGAAAGAAGTGTACTGAGGAAAGGCTATCAGATGATTGGTGGTCCCCTGGGTGAGCAGACATCCCTGATGTCAAGAATAGAATGAGGGGATGACTCCACAGGCAAGTGGAACAGACTGAACCCAGAAGTCAAGGCAGTGAGCAGCCCCTACGTCTGGGAGCATTGCCACAGCCCAGCCATCAGGAGAGGCTCCTTGGAGAAGACTCTGGACCAAAGAAAAACATGTACCCACTTTCAAGACCTCATTATGGCTTCTGTGGTCTTTCCTCCCTAAAAAATATATGAAAAATTATGCTTGACGACTTCATTAACGTAAAGATGAGTGGCATCCAGGCTGGATTGTATTCACCTTTTATTTTCTTTTCTGATTAAAAAACACTTGTGAGCTTCTAATTGGAAAGGGTTTAAGACAATTAACCTAATCCTGAACCCCTGAACATGAGTGTAGTCTGAAAGAGACCTCGTTAGTGAAATTATGAGCCTCCTCCCCAAATTCCTAGAAGGGAGAAAGAGAGACAGTTACCCAAATTACATAATCTACAATACAGAGATGGCTGCATTGTTTCTTATACTTTGTCAGAATTCTAAATCTGTGACAGTGCCAAAATCAGAGATTGTTCCTTAAGGCTAACGATTTTGGAGAAAAACCATCAACCTCAGACATTTTAATTATGCCCTAATATACCAATCTTGTATCAGCTTCCTTTCTCTATGGCTTGTTCCCAAACATTTAAAGATGACTGCAAAAATAAGAGTAGCCCTGCTTACATGCATTTCGGTTGTTTCTGCTTACATGTCTACTGCAGACCATTTATATTTTATTTTATTTTATTTTATTTTATTTTATTTTATTTTATTTTATTAGCAAACACATACTGTGTTTACATGATGACATCTCTAAGACTTTTACAAATGTCAATCCCCATTTAATCTCCACAACCATTCATTATGGGTTGAATTGAATCACCCAAAAAGCTATGTTAAAGTCCCAACCCCCAGAATCTGTGGATGTGACTTTATTTGGAAAGAAGCTCTTTGCAGACATAATCAAGTCAAGATAAAGTCATACTACAGGAGTGTGGGCCCTAAGTCCAGTGTGGCTGATGTCCTTATAAGAGGATATGTTATGTGTTTTTATACCACAATGAAATATAACCCTTATATATGTTGTAACTAAAAATTAAAGAAAAGAATCTCTTACCAACAGTTATGAGAACAATTAAAATTATTCCTTTATAGTGAAACAACAGACAAAAGAATTTGAAAAGCACAGAAATTCACATCCCAATGAAAGACTTCATAAAAATTGGGCTATAATATCTGCCATGAAATTGAAACATCAAGAGCAGGGGTAGGGGATGGGTTTTCTTTCCCAAGTGAGCAATTAACCTCTCTGAACAGACTCTTCTTGTGCAGATTCATGCCTTGTCAACCCAGCCTGCTGTAAGAGGAACTATTTTTCTGGATGGTGCATTCTAAGCAAAAAAGAAAAAAAAATTGAACTGTGAAGATAGGGTCTTACAAGTATCGATCTATAGCAATGTCTGAAGATGGCCTTCAGCCAGATCCTAACAAGAAAACAAAACTTTAGCTGAAACACAGCTAAGTTCCCAATCTTAGTGAAAAACACTTCACCATATATCGTTCATGTAGGCAGCAAAGCAGAGTGGTCAAAAGGTTGAACTCCAAAG